>NW_019671936.1:228078-299682 GCF_002708625.1 Rhizopus microsporus ATCC 52813 | reverse complement strand
ATGCCACTGATGAGGACTATCTATGTGAGATTATATAGTGATTGTTGCTACAAGCTACTCCATAGTGATGCACATGAAGTAATCATTAAGCTGCTGTTTCCTTGGATTATCAGAGATAAAGAAAAGTGCGTCAAGCGAATATATTTTATCAAGATTAAACAAAAAGCCAAAGTATAGGAGTAACAGAATGAAGTTTTTATTAAAGTAAGCAATAGTTTGATTTCCAAAGAGAGGGAGTGAGTTTTGGATTAGTAGAGATTTTCTTTTTGATAGCCAAGTTAAGAGAGCAAATAGAGATTTTTTCTTTCTTTCTTTCCATAAGTCCAGAAGGCCACATTATCGCTAGCTTTCAAACCCAAGATGACTAGAACCATAGACTGCATGCCAGAAGACTACACGGTGTAAACCCTCCATGAATAAGGAGCACTCAAGGCTCAAAACTCAAAAATAAAAACTCAATCTCAAAACCATACCACGGTAAGTTCAACGAAAGAGGTGCTTCAACGTACAAAGAGTGCACTTCTAAGTACCTAGGACGAAGCGTTTCGAAAGGGGTGATGACCGTGGAGACATCGGAATATTGAACCTTTGGAGCATCGCAACCATCGAGCTCAGCAGCAAGGGAGGGTTTACGGGCGATTCATCAGCTGTAGAGGCAGAGCCATAACAATAGGAGCATTTCGGGGTGATCCAGTGTAAAGAAGTGCGACCTGTCTGGTTAGTTTTTTTTTGTTTTTTCTTCTTCTTTTCTTGTAGCAGAGTTTGATAGAGTTTGGCGGATAGCGGCAAAGTAGATTTATTGATTATGTTTCTTGTGGCTTCAGGACTTGAATATGTAGTTACTCCAAAGCAGTATTCATTAGTAGCAGACATTGATAGACGTGAGCAAAATCCTTTAGGGGCTTTCCGACGTTGATAAGCATGGGACAGGCATTCACTAGCATTTTCAGGCACTGATGATCATTTGTAGACATTGATAAGCATGAGTAGGTATTTGAGTATTTGTTTGATTGCATTGATAAGCAGTAGCAAGCACCTTTGGAGTATTAGCGAGCAACAGAGATTCTTTTAAGGCTTCACCCCATGAGAGGTCATTATGATAGAGTAAGATGCATCAGGAACCATGAAATAGAGCCAGCAAAAATGTATTTTCTAAAGGATGACATTAGTTATATGTACTTTGGGATCGCCTCCAAAATGACATTGTACCCTTTTCAACATAGGAAACAATAAAAGCATATGAGAATTTTTAAAAGAGATAAAGGATGAAGAAAAAAAGGAAAAAGGAAAAGAATGATGGTCTCTTTTATAGCTTTTTGTTTAAGTGAATCACGTTATTTAGGCTGAAAATAAATGACTCATTCCTCATTTCTCCAATAAAGTATGAATAAATAAATAGTTTGTTCTTTATCTCTTCCATATTAGAACACATCCGAGCATCCGAACGCCTCCTCCCTTTTTTTTGCATATTTTTTTCACAGGCCCTTTTCTTTTGTAAGGCCGCTTGTTTACATAAAGTTGACCTCACGCACACACACATAATTTTTTTTATATTATGATTGCTTCACTTTTCTTATTTTCAATACGCGTTTTCCTATTTTTCTGGTCGTTTTCTTTAAGAATGAGTAAAAAAAAAAAAAAAGTAAGGTGAGAATTAAATGTACAAGGAAAAAAGTTGAGAGGGGACGGCATCTTTAAAGATGCAGCTGATAGTAAACAAAAAATAAGGCTTTTCTCAAAGAGCACTAGGCTGCCGATTCTGTGGAACACATGCAATTGATTCCATTACAGTTGTTATTTGTCAATCAAAGAAAGAAAATCAATCATGATTGATCTATTTGGTTAGCCACTCTAGTTTGTTTCATAAAAGTAATAATGAATTACTATTTTTTGCTAAAAAGAACCAAAAACAAATCGTCCTAACCCTTATGTATCAAAACCTGTTTATCAAGTATGAAACATAGGCGATTGAGTTGCTGACTTAGGGAAGCATAAGGGTTTGTAATGTTTTTATTTTTATTTTTAGTGCACATGAAAAAAAAAGGTAAAATGTTTATCCTCTCTTTTCTGTTGTTATGACCTTATCCTTTTCTCTTCTGCTTGTGAAGTGTAGACCAAAATTGGCGACGATTATAATTGTGAGAGATTTAATGACTATACGTTCACTTTTATAGTAAAGCAATGGATCTTCTAAGTCTGCATAAACTATTTCAAATGGCGCTCGAAACAGAATGGCCTGCTAAGGTACGTGACATACTTCACTTGATGACTTTATTGTCATGGATACTCGCATATCGTGAGTGAAAGGTATTTTCAAATATGTAATTTATTGGGCGGTGAAGAAAAGGGATTTTTATAACCATGAAAAAGAATATAAATACATGAATGCATGAAATGGAGAAAAATAAGCCTTATATGGAGATAAAATAGCAGAGGAACTACTCAATAAGCCCTAGAAGGGAATCTGTTATAGCCTTTACTTTGTCGATCCAATAATTAATACCGTCAAGGATACTTTACTTGTTAACACAACACAAATAAAGGTTTGTATTAGATACACAGAAACTATAATCATGAAATACAGTAGAATTAAGATCAGCCTGCAGTGACTAATTCTATTCTTTCAAATGGAGTAAATAATTTGTCTCTCTTGTACGCTTAATTTATTTTCCCCATTCTCTAGGGGATTCTAGTTCCGTACTATATTGTACCGCCTCGCCCCTTGTAGACCTTTTCGAAAATGAATTGATAAAAGAAATAAGCTTCTTGCTTATCAGTGTTTGAATGTTTTATTTGTAGCCTACTTCAGATATAATCATAAAGAATTGTGCTATACTAAAACCACGACTTATTTATGTGAGCTCTTCATTTTCATGTACCCATGATCCTTATCCTTATTTGATATGTAGTTAAACACGCAAGTTGTATGAAAGATGTTGATTTACAAAAGAAGAAGACAGTCGTAATATGATAAATTAAATATTATATGCTTGTTTTTAAGGGAGACATAGGCCCTTTAGTGGTCATTGCAGGGGAAAAGTCAACTTTTGGAATGCTACCAAAAGTACCATATATACCACTTTGTAAATATTCAACCAGCATGCATAAACTAACGACTGCATATAATAAAATGTTCAAAAGTAAACAAGACATAAATAAAAATACAAAATAGCATTATTGATTGTTTATTTATAAAAGGCAATACTAACAAACCCAAGCGTCTTCCAAAGTTCTTCCTATCTTGAAAAAAAAAGTCAGTACAAGGTTCAAACAAGTGAACAAAACGTCGGTTGGTACATTAAAAGTAGGCCGTCCGCTTCTGACGACCAGCGCCATTAGGTTCTAATACAATACCATTCAGAAGCATAAAGTCCTGAGAGTAAACTACAGAGTACTCAGCACATAGACAAAGGATATCCCTTATAGCAAGTATAAGGTGGTCAGTACAATGAAAGCCCGCTTTCGTCTGTATATATGATCGCCCAACTAGGGCACTGAGTAAGTAATACTTACATTTATCAATAAGAAATTAAAAGGAGAAGAAGAAGAAAAAAGCAAAAAATCCTATACAAAGAAATATATGCAAGTTATGTAACAGAGTATAAAATATCTATATCAAGTACATGGAGTGAAGAATGCTTTGTATCAAGCATCATAAATGATCGCTCAACGCAAACAGCAAAGGTTAGCAGGCTTACTTACAGCTTTCTTAGGTGTTCATACAACTGCTAGCTTCACTACAATCAAGAGCGATAAACTTCGCCTGCTGTCAGATTTCATAATCTACGTTGATTGTTTGGTAAAACCCAATTATGAGAATCAATCACTACAAGAAATATTGAAAGATTCTACAAGGTACCTTGAACCCTGTAATATATGTTGCTGTTTACTACAAAGCTACTGTATAAAGTGATATTTGATATAGTAGGCAATATTAGATTAACTGAATTCTATGAAAGGAATTCAAAAATTGAAGTGGTTTTATTATTTTTTGAAGAGTACTTATTGCTATTTTCATGGCTCATACCAATAACAGAATGATAGCCTTGTAATTGTATATTCCGATTCACATAGATCAGACACTCCATAGGACTCCTGGCCAAGCAGTACTCAGTTTGAACAGGCCAGAGCAACTTTTTTGTCTGCGAATTCTGCGCTTGTATGCTCTTTTATTTAACAAACTGCTAGTCTTGTTCCAAGAGTGAAACCAATGACTAGTTTATTATATTTACATATTGAATTGTTGGGATCATCTAGCTTCCCTTTTAGTGTATAAGGTCAAGAGGCTCAGGGTCAAATTATTTCTTTTTATGGCTATTCAAGGATAAACAAAATAGATATTTATTGGCTGAGAACTTTAAACCTTTGTTCTCTTATTTGCACCAACTACAGATGTTCTTGCTCGCTAAAGATAGATGAGTCATATTTTCAGACAGTTATGTTTTCAAGTTACCTTGTCACCAAGCTTCCTTCTCTCCTCTTCTTCTAATTTCTCGATAAATGCCTGGGGTAAATAACTCTTCTCCATGGTCTATCATTCCACATGGTTAATATTTATGAGTATAGCTATAAAGTATTCATTACCTCATTTTGTACTGCTCCTGGAGGTAAACTCTTGTAAAGTTTAGATTGTAGAGTTACACGGCCGGCATATGCATTAAGTGGCCAGGAAGACTCTTTGCACTTGTACTTTATTAGCAGACTGGTCATATCACTGAGCACATATGAATTCTAAACGCAAAATGTTAATAATCATCTATAAAATTATCAGCATTGACGTACATCACTTAATTCAGCTGAAACCATGTCCTTGGATAACTTGATCTTTTGAGCAATATGGTATAAGAATGATACATTCTCAGCAGTTGCAACACAGCTCAAGAAAAATCGAATATACTGTGCAAATACCATCAAGTCTTCAGTAGTAATAGTAAAATCTGGGTGATGTGCCAGTAAATGTACTAGTCTAACAAGTGAAGAATCCAATACTGTTGATTCAGCTTGCTTGATCTCCAAGGAGGAGAGACGCTTCTGGATAAAGCTGCGGATTTGCTTCAACAAAGATTCTTCAGGTTCATGAGCGCAAATGAACAAAAGAGAATAGTATCTTGGATGGATTTGCTCGGTCTGAAGTCCTTTCATCAAGAACTCTGCAAACTCTAAGCGAACATAGAAACATGTATCTTGCAGGGTGTAACTTAATCTTTCAAATTTAGGAACGGTTAATTCGTTTAAGTACTTGTCATAGTGCGTTAGTTTAACGATGGCTTGTGAAGCACCCAATCTGAGGTGAGATGTTTCTGCAGAGCTATTTGAGGACAGTGTCAGATTATTATGTTCATTATCCCTTGTAGCTTGTTTACTTGGTATTGTCAGTTAATGCACCATCGCAGGTTCTTTCAAGTAAATCCCATAGTATAGAAAATATCTTTGTAATAATATGTTCTTCAGGCTCCACTTCGTTTCTACAAGCTGTTAAGTAGTTTACTAATAGACGAACACCAGTAATTTTCTGTTTGGAGAGCTCTGGCAGTTTATCGTACGCAACCCATTCAGGATTAGATTCAGTGTACTGTACGATATAGTGTAAGACTGCTGAAACATTGATAGATAATATATATATAACAAATTACCGATTTGGTTGGCGTCTTTAAGAGATTTTCTTCAACAAACTTTACTATTAGGTCAATGTAAGATGTCAAAAGTCGAGGAGTATATAATGCAAACTGTGAAAGGCTTGTCAAAGTTGAAAGGAGATTTCGTGCTTTCAATGAAAGCTCATCAGACAAGCTCTCAACTAGATCAGCCATAGATCTATCCGCATTTTTCATATTGCCGAGAATAATCGAAGCAAGGTTTGCTTGACCAACCTTACCATCAATAACATAAGAGCGAAGACGTTTAATTAAGTTGCTATAATAAATAAATAAATAAATAAGTAAATGTATGGCTTCTTCCCAATAAAAGAACTCGTGTTTTCTTACCCATCGTATTTTCTATGACCAGGATTAGACTTGCTTAGTTCGGCTAAAAGTTCTAATTCTTCCTCTGCTATAAAGTTAATATGGATGAAGAACTAATGCTGATGTTATTTACCAGCTATATTATCTTTATCATTCATAATCCCTTTAGTAATTTCAGCCAAACAACCTTCATACATCACTGGATAAGTGAGAGAGATTTCCTTTAATATGCTTTGAGCGGTAAGAGCCTTTTGAGTAAGAGCTGTTTGCCTTCTTCCCTTTGGTTCCTTGGCCATTTTCAACAGATGAGAAATACAAGCTTTGTTTACTATTAGCGGACATGCCCTGTTGATGATGGCTTGGAATATCTCTACAGTGCCAGCTTGATCTTCGTTGAGGTTCGCTATCAATTTATCCTATGTGAATTTAGTATAGTTTTATAACAATCTTTGATAGATACTAACTTTGGATTTGTAAAGTTGCTTGTAATCATGATCTGCACGTATGCTGTTTTTCAAAAGCTTTATATCTCTGCTGTTCTTACGAATAAGGAATGCCCTAAGAGCGTTGAATGTTCTTGGTCGATCAGCAAAATGAGCTTGAATGAAGACGTGAGACAATGATTGATAATAACTTTAATAAATGTACCTGCTAAGTATTTCATGAACTCATCATTGCTGGTTTCCTCATGATCAGCTGTCATACCGTTAATCTAATAAACATGGTTGTTATTTGTATGCAATTATATGTCATGAATGTCATCATACCTCGTCTTCGCACATTCTAACATACTTTTGCAAATCATCGTTAAATCTCTGTTGCTTTCTAATGATTGCAGTAAAGGCTAGCTTTTGCTTTTCTTCTAATGACTCTACTACCGTCACCAGTCTCTCGGTTCTCTGCTGGTCATCTTCATCATATGGAAATATGTATGCAAGTAAAGTATCCTGTAGAGTCATCCTATATGAAAGCAAAGCATATGTTATCCCGCTAGGACCATTGTTACCTTGATATACTTACAGTACGGAAGCATCACCTGTGTACACACGGCTAAATAAACTGTTTGGAATCCAACCCAGCTTCTGAACTGCCATTTTTTCATTTGCTTGAATGCTGGCATAATACTCGTTGTAAATTGAACCCATTGTTCTCATAGCTTGTACTCTTACAGAATTCTTTTTGGGAAAAATTAGATTTTTCAAGCAGAGTCATTTTATCTGGTTTTTACCTTTTTATCCTTGGTTCGTCCATCGACTAATTCAAGCATTGATTTGTCAATATGTTTCAAATCGCAGCCTGCCATGATCTCTCCAATGATCTTACAGGCAGTGGCTCGTACTTTCTCGTCGGGATCTGATAGCTTGAGTTTGATACATTCTATAGGGTCGTTGTGAGATATTGTTACAGTCGTTACAATATGTCATACCAGTAATTTCAGGCATTGATTCGATATGATTTTTATAAATATCAACACACATCTCTAACCACTTGACACGTAACTGCACAAGCTTATCGTCTTTCCTACCAAGCCAGGTCTTCCAGATAGTGGGATACTTTTCAAAAATATTCGATTCAGGATGCATAAATAGCTTTCCCATGGTTTCAGTTGCAATTTGTCGAACATTTGCTTGATCAAGCTTCATCTCTTCTTGCACCAAGGGTAAAACATTCAGCAATAGATCAGGTACGACGGCATTTACTTTAATGATCAAATCGTGAGCTTTTCGCAACTCTTCCAATTCTTCCGTTCCTTCTGCATTACTGACAGAAAGAAGAATATCAGAAAAGTACTGGCATACTCGTCTTTGAAGAATAGGAGCACAAATAGAGCAAACTTCGGCTGCCATTAAATAAGATGGAACAGTTGGTGTCTGTGTATTATCGTGAGCTACCTTCAATTAGCATAGACTGCGTCTTTACCTTTTCGTGTTTAACGAATTGATCCAAGATGATTTCGATAATTTCTTGAGCAGAGGTTCCCACTTCATCAATGATTTGTGTCAAAATATCCGTCATACAAACCTGTACGTTTTTTGGCAATGAGGGGCTTTATAGAAAAGAGGATTAGTATCATCCACAATATGTATAACTATTAGATTTACTTTGATCCAGCTTTAAAGAATTCATCAAATACAGGAAGAGTGATTTCATCTGCATTATCTAAATCAGATATAATAATAAAACTCTTCACTGTAGCTAAACTTTCCAACAAGTAAAAGTGGTATTGGAATAAGCTCTCGTCTTCTTTTCCAAACTGTGACAGGTTGGATACGAAGAAATTGAAAATTTTTTTCAACTGTAGGTTGGAGTAAGGAGCCTCAGGTGCATATAAACGCAGAATGTCGGCTAAACAACAAGCGGCTACTGCAGTTACCATCTTACTGCTATTTTTAAGAATTTGTGTGCTGGTTAAATCATTAGCAACAGTTGAAAGCGATTCAAGGTCAACTGCTCCTTGTTCAAGTTCCTTTAGTTTTTGATGAAGTTCCTGATTGAAATAGTTAGAGCAGAGAAATCTCTTTTTAATTTCTTTTCTACCTTTAAATGTGGTAATAATTCCTGTTCTTTCAAGGCACTTCTTTTGCCTAGAATCGAATGGGAAAACTCGAGTTTACGTAACTCTGAAAGGTCTTGACTATCTTGTACTGAATCTAACTCCATCGACATTTTATTTTCTCTTAAGGGGAGAAGAAAAAAAGAAGCTTTTTACGCGTTACTTTTTATTCACGCGCTGTAAGCTGTATGCGGAATTCTAATGCACCCTTAGTCACAACTCAACTGGGATCCTTTACTGATCTCTTTTTTTAAAACTGAAAATGCTTTCGCGATTGACAGCTTCTTTTGGGAACAAATACATACGTTCAAATACAAGCAACCGGTTATTCCTGAACCAAAAAAGGGCGTTTGGATTTACCAAAAGCATCTCTAAAGAGGCAGCTGATTCGACAAAGGCTGTTAAATTTACCACCAGTACATATAATGATGCCATCAGTCGATTAAAGTCACAGGGAAAACTAGCAGGAAAGATCACCGGATACACTATTTTATCCGTAAGTGCAGCCATAGGTTTGATTTGGCAACTTACGCACTTGTATATCGAATATACTATGGAATCGACGCCAAAAGAACTAGGATTCAAGGGTCGTCAATTGCTCCACGGAGCATATGTTCGAGAACAGTTAGCGCCTGATTATGATATTGCTTCCATGTATATTCGGGAAGTTATCCGTATTGCTTTAGAAGAACAAAACCTGAAAGAGAGCTCTGATACAATTATCAACCTTCGATTACGACTAGCTGAAGACGAGAATAAGTCAGGGAATCTATTAGATGCGATTACCGAATACACCAGAGCATGGAAACTGTTGATGGACAATGGTAAGGGCCATGATCAGCAAACAATCACAGCAGCAAAGAAGATTGGGGATTTATATATGCGAATTGGTGATTATGAACATGCGGAAGAATACCTTGCTTGGGCACTTCATATGTCTGAAAAAGCTAGCCAAGACGATCTACTACAATCAAAGATTAAGCTTTCGTTGGCCAATTTGTACGCTATCCAACGCAACTTTAAACTTTCAATACCTTTATTATCACAACTGTTAAAATCTTTACCAGAAGAACAGCATTGTCTCAGAGCTATTGTGCAGAACCAACTATCAGAAATAATGTATGGCTTGAATAAAAAAGATGAGGCCATGGGTTGGGCTCAAACTGCTCTTGAGACATGTACCAAGGATATAAAAAATCAAGACTGTTTAGAATGCGGTGCTGTAGCGTCGAATAACATGGGAAGGATGTTGGAATTGAGCAGTGAATTTGAACAAGCGTTAGCATATTATAATCAAGCTATAAAATATGCGGCAGACGTGGGTAATCTAACAAGCCATGAAACTTATAGTCTCAACTCAGAAAGAGTTCAGGATATTATTGCAATAAAAGAGACAAAGCATTGAAATTAATCACTGAAACCACTTCTCCCTATCAGCATCTTATTATGAATAGCCACATCAAATTAAATATGAGGGAAGGGTTGGTATATATGCCAGCCAATTAGATCATTGCTAACGTCTAAAGTTAATTTACCATATCGAAAACTAGTCTACCAGAGGTTCCTCGCAGAGTACTGCATAGTTGGTTTGTTTTGGCACAGTGAACTCATTTTAATGTCCGCACAATTCGTCGCTGTGACTTTGACCGCAGTGAAGGTATGAAAGACAGTGAAAGGCGTTTTTTATATTTTTCTCTTTTTTTTTCTACTCCATAATATGGCCGATTCTATTTCAATTGAAGAAACAAAGTAAATAATTGGACAATACTTTTAATACAAGCTTCAACTAACATTTAAATCATAGTGCTTTGCGTGCAAAATTGGGACTTCCTCCTTTAGCTGTAGAGGAATCTGACGAAGAAACAATTGATCCTGAAAGAGAAGCTTATGAAAACTATCAAAGGCAAAAAGAAGATCAAGATAGAGCCAAACGTGAAGAAGAAGCTAAGAAAAAGTCTGAAAGGTAAGAGAAAATAGTATGTTGGAGCATAGGTTTTAATCATTTTATCAGATTGGAAAATCGTAAAAGAAGCTTGGCAAAGCTTCAAGGTAAAGGTCTAGGTGAAGCAAGCGATGATGAGGATGACAGTGCACTTAATTGGGTTAAAAAAAGTAGAACGAGAGAAAGAGAGTTAGCAGAAAAACGAGCTCGTGAGATTGAAGAAATGGACAACACATTCCAATCTGCCAATTATGACGCCTCGCATCTCAGTGGTCTCAAAGTCAGTCATTCTATAGCTGAATTCCAGGAAGGTAGTGAGACCATCTTGACATTAAAAGATCGAAGTATTCTGGAAGAAGATGAAGCTGATGAATTAACAAACGTTAATATTGAAGACAAGGAGCGTGTAAAGAAAAATCTTGAAGCTAAAAAACAAAAACCTGGATATAATCCATATGATGACGACCAGTTTAATGGAAGCAAAAAAAGTATCTTACCACAATATGAAGAAGAGGAACAAAATGAAGGATTTGTCATTGGAAACTCTGGAGTAATAGCATCCAAAGACAACGACTCAAAGGAGAACCAACAAACGATTTCCCAAAAACTGAAAGAACAGACATTAAATTATGAAAAAATGCAAGAAATAAAGGATTATTACACTCAAGAAGAAATGGAGGCAACCTTTAAGAAGCCCAAATCTAAGAAGAAGAAGAAGATGAGAAGAAAGAATAATGATGACGCTGAGGATGTGGGTGTTGCCACCACTCAAACCGCTAGTGATAATACTCCATCTGTAAATCAGTCGATAGCTTCCAGAGTACGTACTCAGGATCCTGATGCTAACTTTGTGGACGATGATGACCTTCAAGAGGCCTTAGCTCGAGCAAGACGAGTGGCCAATAAGCAGAAAAATAAATTGCTCAAGAAGATGACGCCTGAAGAAATTGCAAAGCAAATCCGAGAGCAAGAGGCAAATGAAATGAAGGTTGAAGAAAACGACGAAGGTGGACTTGTCTTGTCTGAGACCTCAGAATTTGTCAGCTCAATTGGTGCAAATATCCCATCATTTGCGGAAGATAAACCGGTCAAGAGAGAGCCTGAGCCCCCAGTTATCAAAGAAGAGCCAATAGATGAAGATATAAGCGTCACATATATTAAACCAGAGCCAGCTGATGAAGATATGCATGAAGCTAATGAAGTTGAAGATGAACCTATGGAAGAAATTAAAGAGGAATCTCCAGTGAATATCAAAGAGGAGCCTAAATATGAAGAAATTAAAGAAGAGCCCATTATCGAAGAGCCCTTGGTGAGTGGTGGCCTTGCTGCTACGCTAGAGTTACTCACTCAGAAAGGTAAAGCAATACCCATAATATGTAAAATAGTAATTAATATATTATTACCATAGGAATGATTGCAAAACCTAACGAAGAGCAACTTAAGCGTGATAGAATAGCAGCAGAACAAATTCGATGGCAAAATGAACAACGAAAGAAAGAACACCGTCGTATGCTTGAAGAACAAAAGGAGAAAGAACGACGCCGAGATCATGGTCGTGATAGAGATTATAATCGTGACAGGATGAGAGAAATGGAGCGTGAAAGAGAAAGAGAACGTGAACGAGAGGAAGCCAAGAGGCTCAGGGAATTTGAATTGGCTATGCAGAATTATAAACCTGAAGTACACTTGGAATACACCGACAACAAAGGACGTGTTTTGAAAACAGCAGAGGTAAGGAAAAGCTCATGGCCGATTTTGCAAAAATATAACTCATTATTTGTAGGCTTTCAGGTTTATGTCGCATCAATTCCACGGCAAGACCTCAGGCAAAACAAAGACAGAAAAGAGAATGAGAAAGATTGAAGAAGAGCATCGATTGAATATGATGAGTAGCACGGATACGCCACTTAATCTGGCGACTGCTTTACATGAAAGACAGAAACGTTCGGGCAGCGCACATGTTGTTTTAAGCGTGGGTAATCGCGGTGTTGTTCCCTCTACAACACCACTAACTGGTGAAAAGCAAAAGCCTGCAAAGAAACAATAAATAACTAGCATCATTGCTTTAGCATTTAAAAAACCAATTTGTGTGTGATTTAACTTTACTGCAAGTATTGTAAGTAACTACTTTGAAATGACTCAAAAATGAAACCATTAGGCATAAGAGGTCAATAAGCCCAGTGGTATTAACTTTGCAAAGGCTAATCGGCTGATTGAGGCAATGTTTTATTGATTATGTGAAAAGAATTACTATCCAAAAAGCAGTTTTGGTGGGAA
Organism: Rhizopus microsporus ATCC 52813; assembly: GCF_002708625.1. Classification (NCBI taxonomy): domain Eukaryota; kingdom Fungi; phylum Mucoromycota; class Mucoromycetes; order Mucorales; family Rhizopodaceae; genus Rhizopus; species Rhizopus microsporus. Next base: position 286,946 of record NW_019671936.1, on the reverse strand, counting down.
GGACTGTGGCATATGTTTTGAAAATACAACATAAAGAAAAGGAGAGGAATGGTTGGCAGGAGTAAAGATTAATGCTTTCGAGATGCATGACTGATAGTCTTGATTACTTTTTCCAAAGATTCATACCACATTTTTTGCTCTTCTGCGGTACGAGTTCTGAGAATATGACGGCGTCTAACCGGGCCAGATGCTACCTGTGGCGGTATGGTAGCACCTGAGAAGTACATGGGAGCGACTGCCTCGGCATTTATTTCCGTAGTAACCAGTTCAAAGCCAAAAGCCTCAGTTCCTGGTAAAGAAGTGCTATCGGTAGATTTTTTCCCAATTTTAAATAAAGACGATTTCTTTGTTTCACACATCTTTGTTACTAATGCAGGTGATAGGTATTTTAATTCTGCTCCACGAAGGTTAAGACTTCCTTTGTAAACCAGTTTACGAGGGGCATCCTTCTTGTCTTTTTGTTTTCTGCAAAAGATTAAATGGTCGGAATAAAGATAGTAAGTTCTCACGTCAGAAGTTGCCGTAACATCATCAACATCAACTTTGATCAAGTCAGCGAAAAGGATCAGTCTTCGGTTCAGGGTGACATTGACGGGGCAACCTTGAACAGTTCGATAGACTTCAAGTACCATCAAGTGAGACTGACAGCTTTTTTTCCTATTTTTAAGGGTTACACAATCAGAGTGACCGAGCCAGGTAACACATCTTACCTCTCAGACCATTCTTTATCCAAAGACCTGAAATTGTCAGCGAGCTGGCAAAGGAAGGTAAAATCTGGGGTTGAAGGATCGCTATAATGCTTCAACTGGTGAACCGCTTTTGCATAATACGACGTACGAGTTAATGGTATTTGGAGGTAGTGCATTAAATCGGCAATTTTTAACGATGACTGTCTTTGTTTATTCTCATTCATTTTAGTCTAGATGGCAGTTTAATATTAATTACTGTAACACATACTGCATATATCCATATGTATACCTGCCTCGATAAATTTCGCAAAGGAAGGTAGTCTATAAAGAATGTCTAGTGTCATAACAAACTCTGGATGTTGATTAAAGAAAGTGTTGTATGTGGCAAGGTCTTTGTACTAGATAAAGTTTGATTAGATATGTGATATTTTTGGTAATATTTAAGCTTTACAAAATTACTAAAGACATCAGATATCAATTGAGTTGGACCCCAAATTTTAAATCTATTGTGTGTATAGTGATATGTTAATAACAGTTTAAAAAACCCAAAAAGACGACAGCAATACCTTTCGTTCAGTTCCTTTAAAAAGTTTGAATGTAAAGTAGACAAATGATGGAAAGTCTCAAATAGCGTGTCTAATGTCTTCCTTGCTGGAGTTGATTTCATTTTTACATTAACTTCCTTGTCTTCATTTGTATCTAACCAATCCCGTATACTAGTGGCGTATATTTCTTGAAAATCATAAAATTCATTTACATAGTTGGTCTCTGATTGAATTATTTGACTTATTATTTGTTGTTTATATGCTACATATCTCGCTACATCAAGTACTTGTTTATCTGTATATTGATTAGAAAAACATTCCTCCATGTTATTGTTCTTATACCATTCAAGCCAGTATCATTTTCGTATTCTTCTGAAAGTACGTCATACACATTATCAATAATCGAAAGGTCTTCTACAAGCTGATTGTAATGTTTTGGATTATCTGTTAAAAATGACAGGTTATAAGGGTCTAATATGATGGACCCTGTGGATGACGCTGTGCTGATGGAACATGGTCTGCTTATACTTGAGTTATGTGATGAATAATTATATAACGACGTGGGCTGGTTTCCCTTTTGATTAAATTCCATCATTTACATAAAAAAAAGGATTGGAAAGAAAGGCTGGGAAGAAAGTACCTGATAAAGGTGCAGGTGCGAATTTATTGTAAAAATTTTATACAACACTCCAGTAGGACAAATTTTCCTTTTTTAGGTTAAATGTCGTGTGAGCAAGTAATCGATTCAAACCAATAAAAAAGCCAGTAATAATAGTCAGATGTCAACTAAAATTACGAACATCAGCGATCTTGACCGGCGATCATGCTTTCCCAAGGCATAATTTAACAAGTAAATGAAGTATTTAACTTGATAGAATGCCTGCAGAAATGATGATCATAACTATAAAAATTGTGGTCATAACAACAGCTGCTATAGTCACTGTAGTCATTGTTGAGCTGCCAAGTGATAAGAATAGCTGTGGTAAAAAGCAGTGGTCAGATTGTTGCACCAATGCGTATCACAAAAAGAGTATATCTTATCACACAATACACAGTACTTCCAGCACACAGTGTAGCAGCCAATTAAAATTGATGTCACTGATTAGTGAAAAATGAGGTCGCAGGCTACCGAAATTATTGTCGTTAGCCAATCAAGAACCATTTCGCATTTTCAGGAATAGACGTCGTATTTTTAGAAACCTGAAAATGTTTTTGATAAGAATGGCGGTCCTGAGTCGATGGAGTATATCGTTGATCAGAATGAATTCATTGTTGACACAATTGCGAGTCATACTGAATACTTAAAAAGTGTGGTGTTTAGTGAATCTTCCTCGGCTTGCCCAATGCTGATAGAAAAGCCAAAAGATGAAGGCATTCACATGAAAGAGGTAAATGGCAAGCGTGAGTATGTGCGCTATACCGTTCAGGATAAGGCTAGATTTTTCGATCTGAAGATTGAAAAGTGTATAAGTGCATCAGCTGCAACGAAGCAACTGGGCATTCACATTCAAACTGCGCAGGTGAATTAAGCAGCATAGCATGTATCCTGAGAGTATTTTTGAGGTTTGTAAGCAAGTTGGTCGCAAGTGTATATTTACCGAAGAGTATAAAACGACTGTTGGTAACTTCATTGACTCTAGCTCCTCTACAACTGCTGTTGAAGCAACTGAGCATTTATTGAAGCGTTTCAATGATCTTAAAATTTCTCGTAGCACTGTTTACGATTTCATGAGAAGCGAATGCAACCTTTTGTTGAAAAAGCAGATTTCCATTCTGTTCAAAGAAACAATCCAACGAATATTGCAGAGCGGTGCGATTGGGTATGTAATTGGGAAAATACAGACATGAATTTCTTGACGAATTGTATGCTTCTCGGCAAGTCTGCTTTTGATATAAATATGAAACGTTCAAGGGCTTGGTCCAAAAAAGGCACACGTATTATTGTTACTAGGCCTACAACAAGAGTAAACACAATGTCTATATTGAGAATTACATCAGTTGCAGGCATGGTTACACTATATCAGTCTCTTAAAAATGACTCTAGATGAAATGGACAAGTATCTTATGAAAGGTCATTTTACGGTTATAGATAATGCGTCCATTTATGCACATGAAAACATAAAGAAGTATATTGAGTATCGAGGATACGAATGTGTGTATCTTCCTACTTACTTTCTGGAGCGTAACCCAACAGAACAGTTTTGGGCAGTGGCAAAGAGTAAGGTTAAGCACCATAGGTTTTTGCAAGAAGACACGTTATCAAAAAGGATTATGGAAGCATGCAAAAGTGTGGAGAAAGCTCACTTCAAAAGCTTCGTTTCGCATTCCTTCCATTGTTGGGATAAATGTCGAAACAAAATGCCCATATAATGGTCACTAACGACCTCATTCCACCAATAATGAAGGGATGATAATCAGATAAGTAATATGAATTTTTTTATTGTAAGTTAATTCCAAACTGGCACGTTAAAAAAGCAGACTATCATTTACTATTCAAAATGAAAAGAATATATGAAAGAAGGACAACATTTTGCAACGAGTGACGAGCGGCGAGCAGATGGTATAAATATCTGCTGGCAAAAGGAAGACAAGTAAATGAAGGGCAAAGATGTAGGAATAAAGATACAAAGGATGTATGAATCCAGTAGGAATACAATAATTATGCTCAGGCATTCTTAACCTTCTTTGTGCGACAGTGGGTTGGCGTGAATAAAGTGGTTTATAAGCACTATTCCAGTGCGTAGTCTTTACAATAAGAATAACCAATTAGAGTAATTTAATAATCATCCAGATCATTGTCGTAAATCAGGCACCGAAGCTTTAATCATTACCGTAACAAAACGGGTCATATCGTACCTTGATTTAACCCACATCAAATAGTATAAATAGAGCCCTCTTTTTCATTGTATTTTCCATTATCTCAATTCTCAGGAATAAACAAATTCTCGCAAATACTTGTTTACCCCCGTCTTTTGTCTTTCTATTCTTCAACCAACCTCAAGTTATCTCAGAGGATAGTACCATTGGCACGAAGATTTTTGCATTACTACATTATGGCCATGGCTGGTGTCACACTGTTCTTTTTGAATTCATTGCTTGATAACTCTAGCGCTCGATTTTTACCATATTTAATCAGAAGGTTGATCTTCCGTCCAAAACTGCTTTCGGAAGAGGTGCCAAACACCATGTCGTTATAAAGACGAATGTTCTTGGTATACTCGCTACACGTTTCTCCACTTAAAGTGGTACAGAGATAGAAAAAAGTGAAAATCTCTCTGTTTTGATACAGTGCTCTCTCCCTCTTTTTATTATTCACTTACTCGGCAAGCATCACATCAGTACCGCAGAACAACTCATCCAATATCATTACAACTCGGCGATAAACAGTGGCTTCAGAATCATCATCCTTGCAAGCATACAGATAACCAGATACGTGCTCCACGATCTTCAACATTCGATACATATTGGTATCTCTTTCCTTCCTTTCCAACAGAGGTTTTTTCAATGTATCGTTCACTATGAGCGTCGTATTCAGCTTTGTTATTGAAAAAAGCCATTAAATCGACAACTTATGAATTAGTTTCTTTATTAAGAAGAGCTCAATATTATTAAGTTTGTATGAGAGTTTACTTAGGTAGAGAATCTATGACAGCTATTTATGTTATTGTCGCCAATATGATTAATTATGCTTATGTTTATTTTCTTGTATTTCGATTTTCCTAGTTCACCGCTGCCTTTGGTACGTGACTTATAAATAAGTTGAATTTTACTTTTATGCCCCTACAAAAAAATATATGCTTATATTATTGTTGTTATACTAGTGGTTACTATAGTTATTAGGCCAACACTACATGCACCAGAAAAATTGTTAATAGCCATGTTAGAGGAACTGGAACCTGTAACCTACATTGACCATAAAGTCAAGAAATATGATTTATTGGTTGCACCAAAAGTCATCAGAACGTGATGGCATTACAAGTAAAGGACCAAATGTCATCATTAGTCCTCATACCAAAAAAAAAAAAGAAGTCTAAGAAGAATACCAACCCAATTTTTATCACCTTCAACCCGTAATATTATATTGAGTAGTTAATGTAGGAATTTACTATTGAAGTCGAGTTATGTTGAAATAGATCACCAAGTTGTATTTTGGTTAAACTGCAGCTGGAAATATGTACCAGATTGTTAGAAGAAATGGCTATGCTGCCGAAGCAAAGACTAAGGATGCTGTCATAGGCGCTTTATTCTCAGTAATATAATATAATAAAAAATTGTTTTATTGTTCTCTTTACATTTTTCTAATTTGGAGAATTGGTGGCAGGAATAGGTTCAAAAGAGTCTTTTATACCATAGGAGAGGGACAATCATATCCTTAGTCTTTGTTTCGGCAACATAACCATTTTCAAACACAAATCACTATATATGAATCAGAAAAAGGCAAAGTTCGCACACAAGTTGTACAATATGAAACTGGAATAATCACACGTCGCTGTCATTTAGCCACGATAAGGGTAACAAGAGCTTTGATCCTTATTTCCATTATAGGACTACTTTGCCCTGTATCACATTAACTTAATCCAGCGCTCTTTTATATGAACCAATTGAAAGTGAAATGTCTTTTATATGTCTTACAGGAGAGAAAAGGGGTACGCGACAAGATTATTTTTAAACATGGACTCCTAAAGTATCTTTTTCATGTCATGGATCATTCCCCTATTTTCTTTTTATCAACAACTACCCCTCTTTCTCTTTAAGTCATTATGGGTATTAGAATAAGAGCTGACTCTATTAAATAGTGCTTACATTTACATCTAGACAGCATTATGCTTATTGCACATATTTATTTATTAGAAAAGATAAAAGACCATACACCCGCACTTTTAAGGGGGATTGCTCTATAGCAAGGGGGAAGAACCAGAGGCTTTCCATAAACAAGAAAGCGAAAAAAAAGGGGAAAGTCTATTTCTACAAAGTTTCTACTTTACTACATCTTTCTTTTTTATTCTTTGTTTCATGTGTATCTAATCAAGAAATGCAATCTAGCATAATCGATTTAACAGATCTGATCAATGATTCAGTAACAGAGGATATTGTGGAGACCTTGCGTCAAAGATACTTACATGATTCGCCATACACATCCATTGGTCCCTCAATACTCGTTTCATTAAACCCATATAAAAGTATAAACAATGAAAATAATAAAGCTGCCTATCTATTAGAATATAAAGACACCCAAAGTGCCAAGCTAAATAAATGGCGAGAACCACATTTGTATCAGCTCATAAACCATACCTATTTGCACATGAGAAGGACCAGGGTTAGTCAATCAATACTGTTTAGGTAAATTGTGCTTGTGATCAGTTTAGCTCTTATTAATGATACTGTAGTGGAGAGTCTGGAAGTGGAAAGACCAAGGAGTTTCAAAGCTCTGTTGATTATCTTATTACTTTAAGCAGTCATCGTAAACCAAGCAAACTTCACCCGAGTATTCTTCATGCTCAAGCTATCATCCATGCTTTCACGCATGCGAAAGCAGCTATTCATGACGATTCATCAAGGTCTTGCTTATATTTTGAAATGCACTTTACAGAAAAAGGACGATTTACTGGTGCAAAGCTTTTGCCCTATGCTTTGGAGAAACACCGTGTTACCCATGCCGACCAGAACGAAAGAAACTTTCATATATTTTATTTTCTACTATCTGGTGCGTCTCATGAAGAGAGGTCACGACTAGAGTTGTCGGACTGGTCAAGTTATCAATACTTGTCAAGAACTGCAACATCCAGAGCTTCTTCTATTGATGATGCTCACGGCGAAATCGAGCTAAAGGCTGCTCTTAAGGCGATGATCCCGGAAAAACAAAGAATAGGACAAATTTATCAAGTCTTGGCTGCCATATTGCATCTTGGAAACATACAGTTTGCTGAAGATCCAAACAATGCTCAGGATGCAGCTATTATAAAAAATACGGATACATTGCATACAGTAGCAGATTTATTAGGCGTAGATCCGAATGCTATAGCAAACACACTTACTTACAAGAGTAAACTGATAAAAAGGGACATTACAACTCTATTCTTGAACCCCGAACAAGCCAGTCATCAAAGAGATAAATTAGCCGAATCACTCTATTGCTTGCTGTACACTTGGATTATTGAACAGCTAAATGACAAGCTAGCACCGAAAAACTCTCATTGCTTCATATCCTTGTTGGACATGCCTGGTTGGAGCTCTCAAACAGGGTACTCTGGATTTGATCAATTTACGTTTCATTATATTCAGGAGACGATGCATAACTACATGTTTTCAACCTTATTTGATCAGAGTTGCTATCAAGAGCAAGGTATTGGAGTACAGTTTGATAAACCAATATCCAATTCTATTATGGACATATACATACATCCTTCTAAGGGTCTCTGGAGCATCATGAATGCCCAAGCCTCCCGTCAACAGCAGCGATATGATGACGATCAGACAATAATTCACAACTTTATATCAGCCAATAAAATAGCATTAAACGACCAAACTCTTTCGTTAAAGAAAGAGGATACGGGCCTTCAAGTGTTTACTATCCAGCATTATTGGGGGCCCGTCACTTACAGCCCTTACAACTTTAGTGAAAGAAATCAAGACTACCTTCTAAACGACTTCATATCACTCTTCAAGGGCAATGCTTACAATCCTCCTTCCGCTAACGGTTTAGTAGCAAGTCTATTTGACGATTCAATAATTGGTCAGGACGATGGCACTAGAAGTAGAGTAAATTCACCTTATCAAGCCATTAAGTCTTTAAGATCACCAACCATCGCTACAGGAGAAAGCCATCAAGCAGCATCGTTGAACCAAGACCATAAACCAGCGGACGTGAAGTCTGCACTATCCGTTTCCTTACAACCTGATGCGCCAACAATTGGTCATATCTTAACCTCTGGTGTTTTTGATCTTACCAATGCCCTATCGCACACTCTATCTTGGTATGTCATTTGTATGCGGCCCAATGAACTATCTCTACCAAACTCTTGCGATATGAAAAAATTATCCTCTCAAGTCACATTGTTCAAGCTGCAAGCTTTGATAAAAAGAATGAAGGCAGGCTACCATACAATTTCATTTACGTTCGAGGAATTTTGGGAAAGATACTACATATCTCTACCGGTTACTGTAAATACAATGATAGATCCAGCCCTGTCAGCTAAAGAGAAATGCCGTTTTGTATTACAAGCCCTAGGATGGGATGAGACAATGATGGCAATTGGTGAGAGCAAAGTAAGTATGATATCTTAAGGCTGCAGCGATGTCTAATTTATTTTAAAGGTATTTCTTTCAAATAGTGCTTTTAGAGTGTTGGAAGATGACTTGAAAAGCCTTGAAAAAAATGAATCCAAAAAAGCAAAGTTATCATCAAAAGGTATAAAGTATAATAGACAATGTCTTCAATGGATATAATAGCCTAACTTTCGTGGTACATCACCAGGACAAAGGCCTTTTGATATGTACTCATTTAATGATGACCTTGCATCAACAGCTATGTCAGAAGATGATTATATGGAGGAAGCTGGGTTGCATGGCTACACTGGATCAGACCTAATGTCACAGGCTACTCTTGATAACCGAAATAATTATGCATTTGGTAACAACAGCACTCATGACATGAAGTCAGACACAGAAAAGAAGGCAAATATGCTTCCTGGTGCTGATCCTCAAAAGGAAGTAGACGATGAGCCAATGTCAAATATAAGAAAAAAATGGCTACTGTTTGTATGGCTTTTAACCTGGTGGGCACCCTCTCTCTTTCTTCACCATTGTGGAGGAATGAGTAGAAAAGATGTGAGACTAGCTTGGAGAGAAAAGGTGGCATTGTGTATTTTAATTTTCTTACTCTCGGCTGCTATGGTGGTGTTTATTGTGTTCTTTGGCCCTCTTATTTGCCCTCATCAAGACGTATACTCTGTCTCAGAGCTTCAAGCGAAATCAACTAAGGATAATGCTTACGTTGCTATTCGAGGTGAAGTCTTTGACTTGACAAAATTTGCTCCTCATCACTGGGCGTCAGAGGTGATTCCTGACAATGTCATATTTGAGTACGCCGGAAAGGACGCTACCAACCTATTTCCTGTTCAAGTCTCGGCCCTCTGTGATGGAATAACAGGGAGGATACCCGAAGAAATTGTCCTTGATTTCCAAACAAATTTGACAGACAAAAATGCTGCCTATCATGACTTTAGGTTCTTTACGAATGACTACCGCCCTGATTGGTATTTTGAACAAATGGTTTACCTCAGAAAGAACTATCGCCTTGGGTTTATGGGGTATGAACCATCAGATATTCTACGACAGGCAACAAACGTTGTGAGCGTTGGTGAAATCAATACGCATCGCAGCTGGGCTATTTTACATGGTGATGTATACGATCTGACTTATTATCTTATGGGTGGAAGAGCTCCACGTGCACCAGAAGGGCTGTCTCCTCCAGCAAATCTCGATCTCAACTTTATGGATAACAGTATTGTTGAGTTGTTCCGACAGCTCGCAGGAACTGATATATCAAAGCACTTTGATGCATTACCTATATCTAGCGAACTAAGAGCCCGTCAATTGGTCTGTCTACGAAATCTTTTCTTTGTTGGGAAACTAGATACCAGACGCTCGGTACAGTGCCTGTTTTCTGAATACTTTCTGTTAATTATAACAGGTAAGAAGCCAAAAATATACGTAGATACACCTAACACTCCATAGGTTTTCTTTGTGCTGTTATCGTTTTCAAATTTTTGGCCGCATTACAACTTGGGACATCTCGAGAGCCAGAAGATTATGATAAATTTATCATATGCCAGGTTCCTTGCTACACCGAAGGAGAAGAGTCCCTAAGAAAGACAATTGATTCCATTGCAGTACTAAAATATGATGACAAACGTAAACTGCTGTTTCTTGTTTGCGATGGTATGATTGTCGGTAGTGGCAACGATAGATCAACTCCACGTATTGTACTTGACATTCTCGGGGTTGATGCTAATGTTGATCCTGAACCACTCTCATTCCTTTCTCTCGGTGAAGGTGCTAAACAATACAACGCCGCAAAAATCTATTCTGGGCTTTATGAATGTTCTGGTCATGTGGTGCCTTATGTTGTTGTTGTAAAGGTTGGCGCTCCTAATGAAAGACAGAAGCCAGGAAATAGAGGAAAAAGAGATTCACAAATGGTGCTCATGCGGTTTCTTAACAAGGTGCACTTTGAATCCCCAATGACTCCAATGGAACTTGAAATATATCATCAAATCAAAAACGTTATTGGAGTCAACCCAAGCTTTTATGAATTCGTTCTAATGGTTGACGCAGATACAGAGGTCTTGCCTGATTCACTCAATAGGATGGTATCTTGCTTTGTACATGACGCAAAGGTCATAGGTCTCTGTGGAGAAACTAAACTAGCAAACGAAAAGGACAGCTGGGTTACTATGATTCAAGTCTATGAATACTATATCTCTCACTTCTTGTCCAAAGCTTTTGAATCGTTATTTGGTTCTGTTACTTGCTTACCAGGTTGTTTCTGTATGTATCGCGTACGTTCCCCTGGTAAAAACCAGCCACTGCTGGTTAGCAATCAAGTGATAGACGATTATGCTGAAAACAAGGTCAATACGCTTCACAAGAAGAATTTGCTGCACTTGGGTGAAGACCGTTATTTGACCACACTAATCTTGAAGCACTTTCCAACATATAAAACTAAGTTCACTGCTGATGCGGGCTGCTTAACGAATGCACCTGATAGATGGAGTGTGCTATTATCTCAAAGACGACGCTGGATCAATTCTACAATTCATAATTTGGGCGAACTTGTATTCTTACCTCAACTCTGTGGCTTCTGCTGTTTTTCCATGCGTTTTGTGGTCATCTTGGACTTGTTGAGTACTTTGGTCATGCCAGCAGTAGTTTGCTACCTTGGTTACCTGATTTATCAGTTAGCAACTAATGCAGACCAGGTTCCCTTGATTTCGTTGATTACTTTGTGTGGTGTTTATGGCTTGCAAGCAATCATTTTTATTCTGCGCAGAAAGGTAAGCTTTAATTATAATAGTTGTTGGCTCTAGACTAATGTAACTGTAGTGGGAACACATCGGATGGATGATAGTCTACATTCTGGCAATCCCGATCTTTTCCTTCTTCATTCCTATTTATTCTTTTTGGCACTTTGATGATTTCTCTTGGGGAAATACTCGTGTTGTTCTTGGGGAGGATGGTCAAAAGAAGGTACTGCCGGCAGACGAAGGTATATTCGATCCAAAAGCTATACCTCTTAAAAAATGGAGCGATCATGAAAATGAACTATGGGAGAACGGCTCGGTCGAGACCAAGGGAACCACTATAACTTCAACCTCACGTCGAACGGCAAACAATCCTTATGTCTCATCAGCGTCCTGCTTAGGATACCCAAGCATGAATCCTGGATATATTGCTCCTGTCGTAAATTACGCTCCAAGTATAAACCAGATTCCAGTAAGCGGGGCAGGTGCTATACCTGGGACATTCTATCAAAGCGATAATATAAGTTTGAGATACTCTCAGCAAAACCTGGCAGGAAGAGCACCGTCAGTAATGATGGGTGTTCCATCATTTAGCGCTCCTGGTCAGGCCAACTTTAATTTATCCACACCTTCAGTCTACAGTGTTGATGGTGGCTATCAAGCAGGATACCAAGGTATGGGTGTCAACCCTACAGTTGTAGGTGGAGAACACGATACCTCATATCCAACAGATGAAGAAATTAAAAGAGAAGTACAGAGAATTACAGCTACTGCAAATCTCATGACAATAACAAAAAAGCAAGTTCGCGAACAACTAAGCAGACGTTTTGGCATTAATATGTCTAATAGAAAGGAGTTTATAAATCAATGTATCGAAGACTGTTTAAAGAAGCATTAGCTTTATTTGTTATATCGAATAAAAATGATACCAAAAACTTTTTAATATGTACGAATCAAATAATTAACAGTTTATTGTTCTATGCAGCTAAACAAATGGAGCTGAGAGAGGATCGATAACCTTGCCTAACTTTGTGAGGACGCGAGGCTTCGTCATCTTTGAGAATGTTGCCGTAGTGTTCCATTCGTTACCAACAGGAGTAGTAAGAGATCTTTCATATTGTTCCAATGTCTTGAAGGGATATGGTACAGAAACAGCTTGGTATTTTTCGGCCTAAGAGTATAATATAAGTAACAGCCTGATAAAAACGAAATATATACACGTTACCTTTTTGTTGGCCTTTTCATTAATAATTACATGTGCCAATTTGGCATCTCTTCGCTTATCTGCTGCAATACCCTTTGTAATCTTGATAATCTTCTTTTTATTCTTTTTAGGTTTCACACCTGCTCCAGCCCAAGCACCCCAACCTGGAAGAGTCAGATCTTCGACCTTATCGCCATCTTCAGCAATTTCAGCCAGCTTTTCTTCTTCAAACTCCGCAACAACATCATCATCTGCAAATGCTCTTGCTACAAGCTCGCGTTGTTCAAAAGTAACACTCTTCTTAGGAGCTTTTAAGGATACATCATCATTATTCTTATGACTCTTGGGTTGTGCTTTCTGTACTGGTGCTTCTTTCACAGTACTGCTTGCTGCAATCTTCACTTTGGTTTTCTTTTCCTTTTTCTTGTTTTCTATCTTGTTTGTTTTATTATTCTGTTGCTTCTCAGTTGCTGTTTCAACAATCTTTATTTCTGTAATTGGGAAATCAGTGACAGGAGGTGTAACGTCCTCAGTATCAAATTGATCTTCCTCTCTTACTTCTTGTTCTGGTTCATCATTAGATTGCACTTGTTTGGCTTTGGCACCAAATGCCATACGGCCAGGATTATTTGATATCATTACAAAGTTATCCTCTTCTTTTTCTTTATCTTCATTGTCACTATCTGGAGCAAGCCATTCCTTTTCGAACTCATCAATTTCATTTTTAAGATTATCTGATTGACGTTTAGCGGCATCCTGCATAAATTTCATTGAAAGTATGCCTTTTTGTGGTTGGGTATCTTGTTCAATATCTTGTTTTAAGCTGTTAATCTCTTCTAAAATAGCTGCATCATCATGGTCATCACTATCATCTTCAGACTCTGACCCTTCAATTTTACGTCGAAGTTCTTCTCCACGACGTAATTGCTCCATAATAGCTTCGCGAGTGCCTTCGTCTTGAACACCACGAGCCAATGCACGCTTGGCCCATTTACTAGTATTCTTATGTTTCAGTGTCATTCTTTCTTCGGCTCTGCTTAATGCAGCCTTCATCTTGTCTTCATTTTCTTCTTCAAAATCAACTTCTGAAGTTTCCTGTACTTGAGAGGTGATCTTTTCCTTTTCCTTACGCTTTAATTTTCTATAGCTCTTGCTCTTAATTTTCTTCAAACGTTTGTTCTTGATTTCACTACGAAACATCAATTCACGCATCATACGAAGTTCTCTACGTCTTGCTTCCACTTCAGCAACAGTTAGCTTATTTAACTTTAAAGCCTCAAATGCTTCGAGTTCTTCATCTTTCATGCCAGCATCAGCAAGAGCTTGTTGCACTTGTTGTTCCAAAGTTGTTTCTGCCTTGAATTTACTTGCTAGTGCAGCACTTGTACGACCATCCTTTGGTGAAGAAGAGCTGTCCTGAAGTGGGAACGAAAGATGTTCTGCAGCACGAGTCATTTGAACCGTAGGTTGCCATTTAGAAATCTCTTCAGTTGTGTTAGCTAGAGCGGCTTGACGTTCCATACGGTCTTGTATACGTTTGGGTAATGGTGCATCCAAAGCTCGGCGAGTCAAGTGTTTTCCTTTTCCAACGAGTGTTTCAATACCTTCTTTCAATGAACCAAATGTCGACTCATCATTGACAGTGCTCATAAGATCATTTAGGCTGATTTTCTTATTTGATCCATCATGTCCACGGGTGTTTAAATTAAACTCATTCTCTTGGTATGCTTCATTTCTTTCCTTCAACTGACGTCTTTTAGTTTTAGAGTCGGGCATATCAGAATCATTACGTCTACGCTTTTTAGTCTCAAGTCCCTCAACAAAGTTAGCGAGTCCATCACTGTCACTAGCATCGTCATCTTCTTCGTCGTCACCGTCTATAATGTCATCAAATCCTTTAAATTCTTCTTCGTCTTCATCTTCGTAATCATCATCCTTGGCTCCATTATCCATATCATCCTCGTCTTCGTGATTACCGTCAAGCATTTGAGAAAGATCCACAAAGTCACCTTCATCTTCAATATCACTTTCATCTTCCGGGTCGGATTCATCTTCGTCCATGTTAATCTCATTATTGTCCTTGTTTGCTTTCTTCAAGTGTTTTTTCTCGGATGCCTACACATAAAAGGGTTATTATTCATGGCTTGTTTGATAATAACTGTATCATTATATTTACCTTTGTAGATCCCCGAAACTTGTAGCCTTCGAAACGCTCTTCATCCGACTCATCAAAGGCCTCGTCAGAATCAATTTCTTCATCGTCTTTTTCATCTATTTCGCCTGCATCATATTCCAGATTGTCAACTTCATCAAGATCATGTCCTTTTCGGCGATCTGACAGCTCTACAGCCTCATAAACATCAGACGCTACAAGTCCGTCAGATTTTGACTTTTTTGCCTTGTTTATAGGCTTTTTATGGTGAGTATTGGCTTTATTCTTTATTGGGCGAGCCATGAGTTGATTAGAAGAGGAGCACAGCAACTTGAAAAAATATACTTGTGCATTTAAGCAAAGTTACTGTTTAAAGAAAAGCAGTCCTACACATCCAATAAAACTTCGGAAAAGTCACAGTTTATTTCAGCCAATTAAAATAGAACCTGGTTCTCTTTAGAAGAAACGAGTTGTTATGCTCCATGCTTTTGGAAAAGCTTTCTCTTTTGCTGTTTGATATTGAATATGTGAATATAATGTACGATAATCTGTATCCAACATCAATCACTAGAAAAATGACTTGAGAATGGAGCCGTTGCTGAGGTTATTTTATAATCATGGTATTTCCCATGTTACTGGGAGTTACCATACATTAATTAAACCGTCCCCAAGCTTTCGAATACAATCATATACCTTTTACAAACAGATATACAATAGAATGCTTGCTATAATTTATTAAAAGCACGCAACAAGCTTTACCCATTTGTTGATCATCTTTCAGCAAAACAAGGCGATACCCTTTATTTAATGCAATAGAGGCTTATAAGCCTTTTCAAATGTACACCATAGTCAATGGAACGTTATTATATATATTATATTTTGGCTAGTAGTTTGTTATTCATGTTGTATTTTAAGACTAATGTTATCAATGCTGAAAGAATGAATGCAAGTCCTGTAAATAATTCTTGTGAGAGAAACGAATTTTTGTTGGTAGCTGTTTGTATTGCACCAGCTAAAGAAGGACCAAATCTTGCTGCTGTCATGAAAAAAAGATATAAACATACTCCAGATGGATACCTCTCTATTCCAGTGATTGATACGGTGATAGGCGCCACTATAAACTATAATAAGTAAATATATTAAAAAAAGCAGTTGTAATATAATCTTTACACAATGAGAATACGGATCCACTCATGAACCCATAGACGAGGATAAAGATCAGCAAGGTAGCAAATGAATTCGCCAACAGCCATATGATTAATGAACTTAGCCCACAAGCGAATAGGAAAAGCATATTGATATTGATGACACCAACATGATCTCCAAGATACCTAGCATCGCGTTAATACTGTTTCTTATCGAAGCAATAGATTAGTTACCCTGACATAATTCTGCCAATGACATTTACAGCAGAAAAGGCAGCGACAAGAATAGACCCCTGAGAAGGTCGTAATCCGATTTTGGTGGCATGCGAAGGAAGATAGAATGCAGGTATGAAGTACCCCAGCATGCTCAGGTTGCCAGAGATACACCAGATAATAAAGTTTACATCTTTACATACACTTGTATCAACCATTTCTTTTAAACTTTTCTTTTTAGTTTTAGGCATATGTGGGCTTTCTTTTAGCAACAGAGTGGACGTTAAACTAATGACAAATGTAATAATGCCTAAGATTCGATAGCACCTGTATATGAAAGAGTTAATCGATTTCCCCTCTTTTATTGTTTATTTATTTACCAAGCGCCCCCGAGGGATTCGTTTAGATGCGTCATAATAAAAGGCATGATCAATCCACCAAGGCCAGATCCGCTGACCATTATGCCCATAGCAAATCCGCGCCTTCGAACGAACCACTGAGGAGAGATTGACATAGAAACCTTTGCATACAAGGGATCAGCACATATTAGTGACTCTTTTTTTTCAATACTTACTATATACAAAAGTGCGGCACCAATACCGTGCATAATACTTTGTGTTATATACAATTGCCAGACCTAAGTATGGATCAGTACTTGAAGAGAGTGAGAGCATCAAACTGCTTGTTATTACCTGCTGAGCAAAACTTGCCAATACTAAGCCAGCTGTTAGACATATGGTTGCGATAAAGAGTACCCATCTTGTGCCGATCAGTGACATAAGAACCGGAGTTATCGGCCCCATTAAACCAAAAAAAGACATACCTAATGTGCCAACAAAACTTAGCGCAGTGACATCTACTGAGCCTTTAAATATCTGTCTATCATAATAATCTTGCATGATTCCTAGGTAGAATATGTGTTATTGATAAGGTAAGAAAAAAAAAAATAGGCCTACCCCTACATATTCAGAAAGAGTATTAGTGAACAAAAGAATTTATACAATCTGCCTGTGTTTACCAGCTTGATAGAGTACACATGCTAATGACTTGAGCCAAGAACCCGCTAAACAAAATAACCCATCGGTATGGGTCTTCCTCTGTATCATACTGATCATTTTTAACAATGGTTTTTTCGGATATGTAACCAGAATCTGCCATTATGCGTGAACGAAACAGATTATCTAGTTGCAATGTACAAGTTATAGTGCGGTCGTCCACAAGTACATATATGTGTATGTACTCACCTTGAGATTTTATATTGTATTTTTCTAATTGAATTGTACTTGAATCGCTAGTAAGTTGACTATCGAACACGACGGTACCAGCATCATCTGCTGATAGTCGTGAATCTTCAAATTGAGTATCGATTGACTGATTATTATAACTATTTGTGTCTTTCATAGTATTTACAAGGATTAAAAGAAGGTAATGAATGTGATAAAAAGTACAGAGTGGAAAAGAAGAAAAGAAAAAGGAAAGTATAAAAGAGGTCGATTCTGCTTTTTTTTTTCTTTGAGATATATATTGACGTACAGGGAGATCAGAAGGTTTTATTTGATAATATAGATTTAGTCTTATGTTTACAGAATTTCAGATAACCTTCTTTCTGCAGTTGAAACTAAAGAGGGTAAGGAGCTAATAAAGGAGGCTAATGACATGCAATGCTATTTCTTTTATGCCCTTTTTGAAATACAACTTGCTTGACTCTTTATTGTTTGTTGATTACAATGTATATAATAATAATGTATAGAAATATTCAATTCATATTGAATTTCGCTTAGGCAATTGAAAATAAAAGCCCTTCTCCTTTTTACATATTGTATATATGTTCTCCCTTTCCTGGTTTCTAATCAAACATGTTTTATAAAAGGAGAATTTCGGTGATGGAAGTAGAATTATAGATAATGTTTAGGTTAAACAAGGCCAAATCAAGGAGTTTTTATAAATATATATACATTTTAAAGAACCATAAAAGGATTATTTCTCTTTTTTTATTATGTCAATTCAATGATGACAGAAAATATAAATATAAAAATGCCGAATAAAGATATTTTTAGGACATAAAAGAGATTCATTATATAAAATTCCGTGTTTAATAAATGCAACCAATATTGATGTAATTATGCATCTTTAATGCCAGTCAAGAAATGCCATTCACAAATCTGATGTCGATCCTAAAACCAAACCTTGTTAAGGATGACGACTTTGTGGGAATCCATCGTGGGTTGTTTACATTATAGATGGTTTTTAAATTTTTTTTTTTTTTGTCCCTTTATATTTTAGTCTCATCCCTGTCGATCCAATAGTGTTGAATCAGGAGTTGTTTTTCTGTACATGTAAATTAGTTTACTGTCAATTAGAGAAGCATATTGATCATGGCAACGGCGTTTTTCTAATATAGATAGCCATAGGCCAAACTTGAGAGCAAACTGTCTCTGTTCATCCAAACGAGTCATTTCTAATGCTTGCTCCATGTATTTATCATTCAAGATGTCCCATACAAATTGATGTTGTGATATGCAATAATCTTTTGTATAATACAAGTTGGAACAGTATCTTCTATGACACCAAATGGATTCATGACCAGGGAATTTAATTGTCAAGTTATTTAGCCATTTCATATGTTGATCTTTTAGACATAACTTCCAATTCATCAAGTTCATGACTTGCTCAAGATAATGAAAGCCTGAATAGTCGCTAATGTTAAGTTCACACCAGGAAAGCATAGTTCTGTACTCTTTCTCTACCAATGTATGTTCTTGTTGATGTCTAGAAAGTATCCAGAAACGATATGACCATGAATAATAGTTGCGCTTATAAAAACAACATGTCATCTCACACAATTTCATTTCATTTTGAACTTGCACGCAGTCATAGTTGGTAACAATCCATTGTCGATGATACCATGCTACTGCACTCTTTGAATGCTTTGGTATCGTAAATACAAGGTTTAATAATCGTATCTCATCGTCTGGATGAATATGCTTTGATATCATCAACTCTTTCCTGGTTATTATTATTATTATTATTATTATTTGAATGCTCTTCTTTTGTTTACCTTTTGTTCATTGCTGTATAGTTATCAGGCTTTAATAATATCATAATTCGTGTCACTTGTTCTATCTTTGAATAGTCTTGTTTAGATGTCTTGGTATAATGCTCATGTGCTTCCTTGATTGCAGTAGATAATACTGGTATTGGAATTCCAAGCCTTGATTCTACCAAGACAAAAGGATAATATTCCTTTCTTGATAGTTCTTGTTGTGGTATCAAATCATACAATAGTCCCAACTCAGTTCTAAGCAATGCTTTTTTAGTAACACTAGTTCATCCTCAAAAGGGTTCTAATTACACGTCATTCTCTTTCAGTATCTTTGCTAATGTAAGATATATTTGCATCTGTTGTTACTCTGCAAAGAAATCAATTTTTTTTTTCTCTTGTAAAAAAATCATTTTTTTTTTCTGTTTCTTCTTTACTCTAGTCAGCACTCATGTATTCAGAGCACAACCATCCAATCAACACATACATTCCGTCAGAGTATTCACCTTATAAAGATACTTCTGATAGTAACAGCATCATAATCTCTGTTCATAATCCTGGTCATGAGCCCGCTGTAAGAGTAAGAGATATCGAAGCAGAGAGACCACAACAGGGCAGTAGACAACGAAAAAATGAATTTGAACCCTATCTGAACGGTGACATTACCAACATTTCACAATTTACAGCAGCACAGATTGAACATCCAAAGACACCAAGAAATCAACAGATCGAATCTGTAGATCAAGAAGACAAAAGTAAGAAGAAGAATGTGATAGAACACGTAATAACTTTTTAAAAAATAGCAGCAAATATTATCAACTTACTTTGTGCAGAACCATATGATTATAAGGCACTTCAAGATCCAAAATGGTTTGATAGAGAATCAATCCACGATATCGAAAAGATAGCCTTGCCTGAATTCTTTGAAGACGGTCCATTAACTCCTGATGACTATATTCGCTATCGAAACTGTATCATTGATACATACAAGTCTAATCCAGAATATTATATAACAGTCTCTCATTGTAAACCTAAGCTAATGAATGTCGACCTGGTTACTCTTGTCAGAATTCATAATTTTTTAGAATCAAATAGACTGATAAATGCAATGGTAAAATGGTAGCTTGTTACAAATTCATTACCAAAAAACTGAAATGTATTAGAATGATCCACGAAGAAGAATATTCGATCCATATATTGACAGTAGCCCTGAACTATGCATTCCTCCTGGGTCACAACGAGACTTTAAGGACATTTCTAAAGCAGACATACAGTATCTGAAGGATTTAGTATACGATATATCAATTACAAAGAACTCAAAACCCTGGAATCTTTCTATTGAAGATCCTTTAAATCCAGACAACAGAAAGAAATACAATTGTAGTACTTGCAACACAGACTGTAGCGAAATAAGATATCAATCATTAAAGTTTAAGCATGTTCAAGTATGTGTCAATTGCTTTCTGGAAGGTAGATATTCAGCTGTGTTATCAAGCGGGGACTTTTTACGCATAGAGGACTCAGGCGCTGAATTGAACATGGATGATGAGTGGACGGATATGGAAATACTAAGATTATTAGAAGGCATTGAGAAATATGATGATGACTGGTTATTGATATCTGAGCATGTTGGAAGTAGAACTAAAGAACAATGCATAACCCAGTTTTTACAGTTACCTATCAATGATGATTTCCTTTCAACAATTCCAACTGATTCAGAAATGAAAGAAGTACCATTTGGTGAATCACCCAATCCTGTCATGACCATGATTGCTTTTCTATCAGGACACGTCAATAGTGGTGTAGCTTCGGCTGCTGCTAAATCAGCAATGCAAACCTTGATCAAATCCGGTGAAGATAATGCTACAGAAGAGCGTAGGTCAGACAATGTCAAACAGGAAGAAATGGAGATAGATAGTCTTGATGACAAGGGCAAAGAATTGGAAAAATCACAGCTACCAGAAGAAAATGAAGGAGCCTTTTCAAAGGAAGCAATGCTTAAAGCCACAACAACAGCTCTAAAAACAGCAATTGAAACAGCACGTAAATTAGCAGCTTACGAAAACGAAGAGATTCAGCATTGGGCAAGATTAGCAGTTAAGACAACAGTAGAGAAACTATCTCTTAAACTTCAACAATATGATGCACTAGAAACCTCGCTAGAGAATGAGCATGAAGAAATGGAAAAGCAAGCGTCAATTTTAGCAAGCTCTATAGATACTTTAATGACTCAGCATCATCCTTTAACAGAAGTAGAAATTCCAACTACAAACAATGCTTTTAATTTATCATAAATAATTATAAACTTGTACAGTCTTTTTTTTTTTTAATCTGAATTAGGCAGTGGATTTTTGTAAATTTAATTATAGACAAACGTGATAGACACTATAGTCATTTTCTGCAGACTCTTGTCAAAACTGTTTTAATCAAAAAGCCTGTTATTTTGATAAAAAAGACACATTTGCTGTGTAAATTTATTTGTCTAATTTTACTGTGCAAGACATACGTGATGCCATTAAACCTAACGTGGTTAACATTTACTCTCAATTTAGGCAAATCACTGGGATATTTATTTTACCGCTGTCATTTTTTAAGGACCCATTTTCGACATCCAATAAAAACTCGACATTTTATGCATAAATTTGACTCATTCAGCGCTTTGACCATAAAATAAACAAACATTATATAAAACAAATACCCAAACCACGGTGAACCTAAAAAAAGGGAGGCCCATAAGTTAATCTCAAGCGCCTTCCTGTTCTCAACAAAGTACACATTTGTCTAAAACCATCCCTGAGAAGACAATACCCAAGCCACTAACAATGGAGCCTATTTAAAGTACCGATAGTTTGTGGATAAAACTTTTTCTCTACAGTTCTTTAGGCTAAATGTCGACAGAAGCACCCAAAGTAATAAGCTGCTTAAACATAAACCAAGTGTCATCTAATCACGTACTTTAGACAGCCAAACGTGATGCCCTTCGCGAACTTGAAGGCAAAGCTCGCGCTCTTTGGGAAAAAGAAAAGACTTTTGAAGTCAATGCACCCACCATTGAAGAACACCCCAATACTGACGACCTTCACAAAGTTCATCCTAAATTTATGAGTTGTATGGCTTTCCCTTACATGAATGGTCGTCTTCATCTCGGTCACGCTTTTACCTTTTCCAAAGTTGAATTTGGTATTGGATATGAACGTATGAAAGGTAAAAGAGCACTCCTTCCTCAGGGCTTTCACTGTACTGGTATGCCCATCAAGGTATACTTTCAAAAAGATACATTCTCTATATCTTCTTTTGACTTATTGTTGACTCCATCATAGGCTTGTGCAGACAAACTTGCTCGTGAAATAGAAATGTTTGGTAAAAACTTTGAAAAGTATGATGAATCAAAAGAAGAAGCGACAGAAGCCAACAAAAATGTCAAGAGTAAGGTTGCCGCAAAGACGGGCAATGTCACATATCAATTCCAAATCATGCTTTCCTTGGGAATTCCTATTACCGAAATTCACAAGTTTGCTGATCCTTATTATTGGACCGAGTTCTTTCCTCCTCAGACGATTGCTGATATGACAGCATTTGGTGCAAAGGTTGACTGGAGACGTTCTTTCATCACAACAGATGCCAATCCTTATTTCGATGCATTTGTACGCTGGCAGATGAGAAAGTTGAAAGCTATGCAAAAAGTCAAATTTGGCGAACGTTATACAATCTATTCTATTGTTGATAAGCAGCCATGTATGGATCACGATCGTGCCTCTGGTGAAGCCCTTGGTCCTCAAGAATATACGGCTATTAAGATGGAAGTGCTCGAATGGTCTGATGCCGCCAAGGAAGCGTTGATTTCTAGCGATGAGAAACTCAAAGGAAAGAAGATTTATTTAGTAGCTGCTACCCTTAGACCTGAAACCATGTACGGTCAAACCAACTGCTTTGTTGGAACTGAGATTAAGTACGGTGTTTATTATGCTAATGATAACGAAGCTTATGTCTGTACCGAACGCGCCGCTCGTAATATGGCATATCAAAAGATCTTTGCTCAGGAAGGTGTCATCAACAAGATTGCTGAAATTGACGGTAAAGACATTGTTGGCACCAAGATCCATGCTCCCTTAAGCAAGTATCCTGCTGTATATGTCCTTCCTATGGAGAATGTCTTGTCCACCAAGGGCACTGGTGTCGTTACTTCTGTTCCATCTGATTCTCCTGATGATTATGCTACCTTATCCGATCTTAAGAAGAAGCCCGACTATTACAAAGTCAAGCCCGAGTGGGTGGCATTCGATCCTATTCCTATCATTGAAACACCTTCCTATGGTAATCTTACAGCACCTAAGCTTTGTGAAATTAAAAAGATCAACTCTCAAAAGGATCGTGTTCAACTTGCCGAAGCCAAAGAACTTGCATACAAGGAAGCATTCTATCAAGGTACCATGTGCATTGGTGAATATACTGGTATGAAAGTCCAAGAGGCCAAGAACAAGATTAGAGATATTTTGATAAACTCAAAGGAAGCCTTTATTTATAATGAACCTGAGGGTCTTGTCATGTCTCGTTCTGGTGATGAATGTGTTGTTGCTCTCTTGGATCAATGGTACCTCGATTACGGTGAAGAGCAATGGAAGGCCAAGACAAAGAAATGCTTAGACCAGATGAACACTTATAGCAACGAAACCAGAAATCAATTTGAGCAGGTCTTGGACTGGCTCAACAAGTGGGCATGTGCTCGTAGCTTTGGTCTTGGAACGAAGCTTCCTTGGGATGAGCAATTCTTGGTCGAGTCTTTATCTGATTCTACCATTTACATGGCATATTATACTATTGCACATCTCTTGCATAATGATTTGAGAGGTAGCAGTGTTGGTCCTGCTGGTATCAAGTGTGAACAGATGACAGACAGCGTCTGGGACTACATCTTCGGACTTGGCGACTATCCTGCCGATTGTGGTATTCCTCAAGCTACTTTAGACAAATTACGTCGTGAATATGAATACTTTTATCCCTTGGATCTTCGTGTTTCTGGTAAAGATCTTATTCCTAATCACTTGACATTCTTCCTCTACAATCATACAGCCATATTCCCCGAAGATAAATGGCCACGCGGTATTCGTTCAAACGGTCACTTGATGCTTGATTCTAAAAAAATGTCCAAGAGTACTGGTAACTTTATGACAATGAGCGATGCTGTCAGCAAGTATGGTGCCGATGCAACCCGTTTTGCTCTTGCTGATGCCGGTGACTCAATAGAAGATGCTAACTTCGAGGATGCCACAGCCAACGCTGCTATTTTGCGTCTTTACACTCTCTTGGAATGGTCTGAAGAACAAGTTGCTAAAGCCGATAGCCTTCGAACGGGTGAATTCAACTTTTTCGACAAGATCTTTGAGAATGAAATGAACAAGTTGATCATATTGACTAATGATGCCTATGAAGCTACTTACTATCGTGATGTCCTTAAATACGGTGTGTATGAATTCCAAGCTGCCAAGGATGCTTACCAGATTGCTTGTACCGAGACTGGTATGCACAAGGATCTTATCATGCGCTATATTGAAACACAAGCATTACTCTTGTCACCCATTACTCCTCACTGGTCTGAACACATTTGGAGAACTCTTCTCAAAAAGGAAAGTTTGATCGTGAATGCTCTTTTCCCTAAGCCTAGTGCTGAAGTGAATGAAGTTTTGGAAGCTGCTACTCGCTATATTCGTAAAACTATCAAGGCAATTCGTGACGCTGAGCTCAATTTGGTAAAGAAGAAGAAGAAAGGAAAGGCTGCTGAAGCTGAATACAAGCCCAGTGAGCCAAAGTCTCTCAAGATCTATGTGGCCACCAAATTCCCCGAATGGCAAGAGGCTACCTTGAACGTGATGAAAGAACATTACTCTGAAGGTCAATTTGACGATATCAAGATCCGACAACAACTTGGTGCTCAAGGCATGTTGAAGGATAAGAAGGTGATGCCTTTTGTCCAAGAGCAAAAGAAGCTGATTTTGAAAGAGGGACCTTCTGCGTTCAATCGTGCTTTGATCTTCAATGAAATTGAAACTCTTGAAACAGCTATGGATGAAATAAAACGTGCTCTTGGATTCCATACAGTTACAATTTTGGGCCACGACCAATGGGCTGAAGAAGATCTGAAGGCTGCCGAAAGTGCCGTCCCTGGTGTTCCTTCATTTAGCTTTAAAAATGAGATTAAATAATCTTTTTAGATAAACAATAAAGTAAAGAGATGTGTACACAAATGCTGAATTTATAAAGCCCCTTTTTTTTGTCACTAGGACAAACATGGCAAGGACGCATAAAAAATTGGAGCGTAAAATAAAAATGAAGGCAGAAAAATGATATCTACGCAGTAACAGTTTGTTATAGCTGCTATTTTTTTTTTTTTTTTCTGTAACCATGACATACAAGAAACAAACTTGTGAAGGCAAGTCTCTAAAACAAAATATATAATACAATTTAAGCATAACATAGTTATTAGAGTGCCGAAATCAAAAACGGAAATGTAATGGCCAAACTCCATGTGAGAGGTTTGAAAAGAGGCAAACTAGACTTTATTGTGTACAATGTATATTGATATCCTATAAAAATAGATGTCATAAACTCAACCTCCATTGTGTTTATATCGTTAATTACTCACCTACCGATGAAGAATTCATTGAGCTTGCAAAACAAGGCAAACTTTTAGAGGAAATTGAGTCATTAAAGAATGGACTAGCACACATGGAAGCGACCATGTCCAATCTTAGAGACCCAAGCATTGGCAATTCACCAGCACAGACTCCCCCTTCCTTGATTGAAGACAGTGACAAAAGCGTAACCAGTACTGACGATGGGTACATTTCCCCTCTGACCAAAACTGATACCAGCTATTCCAAACACCCAAACAAGCGCACAAAACGGCTTGTTTCTTTTGGAGACGACTCATATGTTGATGTATCCAGGTGCAGTGAGGCCACAGGCGGGCCCTCATGGACATTGACAGTCAAGAACGGCGGCTTTTGTATTGATACGCATGTCAACACTTACTCTGATTTATACAACAATCTTTATCGAGTCCTACAGGTCGTAAACTTGGGCTCAAGACTTCCTCCTGCGGTGGCAAATTGTGTAAGAGAAGACACACTGGTTGGCGCTTTAAATGAAATGTTTCGTAGAAAATATGGTAAAGTTCACTGCAAAAATGTTGCAAGGTCGATACAAATCTTTATTACTCCCAGCACCCCTGACGTAGACACAATGGTCGTC
The DNA here is from genome assembly GCF_002708625.1 of Rhizopus microsporus ATCC 52813. Taxonomy (NCBI): domain Eukaryota; kingdom Fungi; phylum Mucoromycota; class Mucoromycetes; order Mucorales; family Rhizopodaceae; genus Rhizopus; species Rhizopus microsporus. The sequence goes on along the minus strand of NW_019671936.1, from coordinate 260,688 downwards.
GCTCGCTCCTCCGAGAATATAAAGCTGACCACAAGCAAGTTAATACAGGCTTATCTACGCTGCCAGCATCTTCAACAGTTGGCTATTCATGTTCCTACATTCTTTAGACTTTTCATTGACACAGGTTCGTCTAGCGCTGTGATGGCCTTTTGTGCTACTGTATGCACTCTAAGATGCAAGCATATAGTCTCATGCTTGCCTTCGGTATCACTAGTCGAATATGGAAAATTCTATTTCGAGAGGGCTCGAGACGCATTATCGGATATGTTTGATCAGTGCAACTTGGAAACATTTACTACTTATGTATTTATGGCCGTTTATACCTCAGCAGTTGGACAGATTGAAGATAGCAAGCTATACACTGAAATGGCAGAAAGAGTTGCTGCAATTCTAAAGCCCAACTATAGCAATGTCTGTAATACAAAGAGCAAAAGTCTGATACATTTGCAGAAAAAGAGTGAGGCCATTCACTTTAAGCGCTTATTAAACTATTTACATCGCGTGGAAACATTTGTAGAAATATCCGAAGCACAGATAACTGCTCTGAATAGGAGTGAAACCAGACTGCCTTATTGCACGCTCGTTCATTCTAACGAAGGAGAATGGCAAGCTGCAGACGACGATTCAGTACAGGAGAAATGGTTTATTAAGATGCACTCTTATATCTTGCACCTTCAGAGAGCTGTTCATAAGGCTAGCCGATGCGTTTATTCAAGCGACATATATCACCTAGTGGGCTTAATAGGGCACCAGGTAGAGATGGCAACCTTCCACTGGTATACCAAGGTGTTACCCCCAGAGTTTAGGCTATCACTTCCTTTATTTGACTCCAACATTAGTTGTGAAAAGTTTTATGCTACCTTGGAGCGTGAATGTGCCCACAGTGCCGTACCTGTGCTAACCACTCTAGCTGCTTATGAAGAATGGTTGGTCTTTTGTCAGTCTTATTTACCTAAACGTCTGCCTGAGCCTGAAAATGAATGGAAAATGCTAAAGACATATTGGGATGGTGGAGAGGTAAAGGATGAGTCAAAGGTCAACAAGAAATGGATAAAACGAATAGAAAAATTGTTGGAACTTCGTCGTAAAATCAACTTTGAAGGAAGCGATCAAGAGTACTTTGCTACAATTGAGGCCGTGGTTGGTGGCAGTGAATATCATGTACAGAAACGAATTCTGATGATGGGTATACATGCTTCATTCAACACTGTGCGTTTAGCCAGGTATCTGAGATCACGATCAGGAGATTGCTACTTTGATATGCGTATTCTCATGAATGCCTGGCAACTGTTGCTGACAATCTCAAAAGTACAAATCATGATGCCACCAGAGATAATTGAACTGATTCCTCGCCTTCATAAATATCTCCGTATATGTCTGACTATAGTTTACGACGAGGTTAGATTACAACCCTATCAAGGTCAAGTGAGTGACTATGTTAGAATGATGGAAGAAGAGTTTAGGTCTCAAACAGTAAAGGATGATGACTGTGATTGTGTTTCATGTCCTTACGCCTAAGCCTTCTTCAATATAGATCCTGTATTGATTACCATTTCACTACATACATCACAAATACATGTATATATTCAATTGTACCATACTTACATTAATAAACTATGCAATAAAACAAAATACCGGATAATCTCAGATAAGCCAATCGGAACTTTTGGTTATGAGTTGCTATGGGAAATACTTCTGCTTTCCTGTCTTTTCACGCGAATGGTGATAAAGAACGCAATCAAGACCATGGCAAAATCTATTCTAGCTGAATCTTCTCCCTTTAAAATTGCTCTTGTTCAGCTAGGAGGCGTAGGCTTCAATAAAACTGCTAATTTAGCACATGCTCGTGAAAAGATTCTTGAAGCAGCCAAAAATGGAGCTCAAGTCGTAGTTTTACCTGTAAGATTAACTAGGCCATAGATATGCATTTTACCTTTGAGCTAATTGTGTTTCCTTTTAGGAATGTTTTAACTCACCCTATGGAACAAAATACTTTCCTCAGTTTGCTGAGTCTTTAGAAGGTGGAGAATCTGTTAGTATGTTGTCCTCAGCTGCCAAAGTATGCTCTTATCATACAGACATGTATCTTTTCTTTTTACCAAGTTTTGTTTGGAAATAGGATGCCAATATTTATCTTATCGGAGGTTCCATTCCTGAAAAAGAAGAAGCAACTGGAAAAATCTATAACACGACAACTGTCTATGATCCTTCGGGAGCTATGATTGCTAAGCATCGAAAAGTTCACTTATTCGACATTGATGTTCCTGGAAAGATCACATTCAAGGTTGGTCTACGGCAGGGCTATTTCAATATTTGGTGTAATTAATCAGTCTGTGTAGGAAAGTGAAACGTTATCTCCTGGTAGTTGGTTAACATCTGTAGATACAAGTATGGAGCAATAAAACCAAAGAGACAAACAGCATTTTTTACATTTTTATAATAGAATATGGTAAACTTGGGCTTGGTATTTGTTATGATATCAGATTCCCTGAAATGGCCATGATTGCTGCACGTAAGGGTTGTTTGGCTATGATCTATCCAGGGGCATTCAATATGACCACTGGTCCATTGCATTGGGAACTATTACAACGTGCAAGGTTTGATGCCTTATCTCCTTTAAATGCTAATATCTTACAATATTGCACATAGAGCTGTTGACAATCAAATCTATGTCGCTACCTGTGCTCCCGCACGCGATTTAAATGCAGATTACCACTCATGGGGCCACTCTACAGTTGTTGACCCAAGGTAAGATAAAGAAAGAATAACTCTTCTTGTTTATTTACTTTATTTCTTAAAGAGGCACAGTTATCGCAACATGTGAAGAAAAAGAAACGATTGTGTATGCTGATATTGGTAAGTGTAATCCACCCAACATTCATACGGAGCTGTTCATCTATTTTCATTTAGATCCTCAAGAAGTCAAGAATGTACGCACCTACATCCCATTATACGACCAACGTAGATTTGATATCTATAATGACGTTTCTGAATCAGTTGAGTTTGGTAAAGATGGCATTGGCGCTAAAAAGCCATGAGCGGATGATCATGCAATAATATGTTTTAATTCTTTAAATACAAATCTTTTTTTGCATGAAGCTCTTGTTAATGATTTCAGTTTAAAACCTTTTCTTTTATATCTCAAATTAAGACAAGGGGAAAGAGGTGCTTTCAATATTTACAAAGCAATAAACTATACCTACATTATACTTTATTCGCACACTGATAAAAAAAAAAAGATAATTTCAGACAACAAATGAGACAATAAATAATAATAAAAGAGAGCCCATCAGAAGCAAAAGAGTGAACAAAAAAATGATAAGTACATCAGTTATTGATATTAGATACTTACATTATAAAGAAGAGAGCTTTATAAGAGAAAAGAGAGAAGCAAGAAGAGTGGGTAAACTTGTAAAGAGATTACTAATATCTTACCCGAAGTGCATCCTGGGTTGAGCTGGCGATAACCAGCCTGGAAAAGACAACGAGGAAAGAAGAAAAGAATGAGAGTGAGAGCAAGAAAAAGAGCGGCAAAAGGAGCGGTAGGGGCTGAAGGAGTGTGCGGGACCAAAGTTTGGTAAGAACCAAACTATCCCCAGCCAACACCGGATTAGTTTCGGTGGGCAATCTATAGTACTACATATCTTACAAGAGTAAAGAATATAACATACTTTAGGGCTAGCTGGGGAATAGCTGGTCTTACTTTTTGGTCCAAAGAAGAAAATAAAAGAAAAAGAAGTCAAGATCAGACTACTTTTATTAAGTCTCCAACAACTTTTCATTTTGTTATAAAGCGTTGACCACATTTATTTTATGTATCATTCAAAAAGACAGAGTTCATTGTCTTTTAAATATAAAGGAAGGATTGATAATCATCTAAAGTGTAATTATTATTGATCTTGTAATGTGTGCGAATAATTGTAGTATGTATTTCTTAATCATCCAAATCTTCCTCTAGTGGACTTGATCTTGGTTCTAATTCGTCATTTTGCTCCAGGATATGTCTAGCCATGATACGTGGTAAGATAATATCACACACACGATCCTTTGTTAATAGATCATCAATGAAGACATCCATGTATGTTATACTGTAACCATCTTTTCCTCTTACTCGCAGCTTACGATAATCAAGTAATAGTGGTTCAAGGTATTTGTAAATCTCTACTGATTTGCCTGTAAGTCGTAGATAAAATGCGCCTAGCGCACGCAAGTATTTAAAGTCGTCCTGCATTATGTATTCTATAATGATCTCTCTTTCTGGTAATAGTTGTAGTAATTTCAGCAACAAGCATAAAAACTCTGTGGGTTGTAGATTGCCAAATGTTCCTCCAATATATTCAATCTCTACTGCTCTTTCCATCAATGTTGCAGCTAAAGCAAAAGAGTTAGTATTATTTATTAAAACAAATAAAAACATTACCTGTTAGACCATAACATTTCTCTTTCCAATAGATTGACTCTTGAATTCTTTCACGAATGATCTTTTCTACGAGATGCATCGGATGACGACCGTGAACACCAGTGCCTCCGTGTACATTTGGATGTTGTTCTATAAGGTCAAGTCAGTAAGATTTCAACCTGATTAAAGATTTAGAAGGGAGATATAGTGTACCCATTTATGAAGAATGTAGAAAAAAAAAATAAAAGAGAGAGAGAAATACTTTTTGACATTTTTATTATGATTATTATTATTTACATATTACAGCAATTTATTTTTTTATCCTTGAAGTTGACAATAAGTGCATCAAGGGTGCGTGTTTACGAGGTAATTCAACCACTATAGGATAACTAAGTATATGATAATATTAAACAAGCATATGAAACTTACCAACTTTGTTTCTTTGACGATTCTCTTTGCATGTTGCGTTACAATACCAATACATTGTAGGACATGGTTCGATCACGGGTGAATAACATTGTTGATGGTATGCACGAGAACAACCACCATCGCACATAACGAGTTTATTATCTTCATCTTCTTCAGGAGAATGACAAATATTGCAAAATAGCTGAACCACGGGACGTTGTCTCTCGTAGATATTTTCATGTTGAAATTTAGACAAGTCAAGTCTAGGCAGACGACTGGCTAATCCATATCCTTTGTAGTCGCAGCCATGTTTACTATTTTAATATTTAGTTATTTTTTAATTTAAAAAATATAAATAAATATAATTTTTACTTGCAAAGTGTACGCTTGCCCCATGGTCCTGGTCGCCAATTGACGCCCTCTGTCGTGCCGCAATATCTACACCAGTCAATACCTGACTCTGTTAACTGTTGAAACATAGTTTTACGGTGTTCTCCTTCGATAGGTTCAACCACCTGACAATCTTGTTTATATTGATCATTCATGTGGAATCCGGAAATAGACTTTTTTCTGGTTAGGAATTGTGTCTTTTTATATATCTTCTTTCTACGCTTTTGTTGACAAGGCTTTTCTAGCCAATCGATACTATTGTTATCTGTACGCTTACGTTTATGAGGCTCGCTTGTAGTATGGGTATGAAATGTATCAAAGATATTAAACCAGTGATGATCACATTCTGTATCTTGTTCATTACTATTATTGATTAGCAGTAATCTATCCATTCTTTGGCTTGGTTCTTTTGTGGGTATCACTTGTTGATCATCATGTTCTTTTTCTTCTTCTTTGATAAACAGTTGATCTTCAATTCCATCAAATAGAGGTTCATGGTTATACAAGAAATTAGTAGGTGATGTAACAGGAGATAAGCAAGGTGATTTCAAAGAAGAGTGACTACTAAGAGAGGCATTATCATCATGATCTATCCATGGCTCAGCCAAGAAGACATCATCTTTAACAATAGGCTTAAAGGGGGCTGTCGTTGCAGTGGTTGGAAAGAGTAGCATAAAATCCAATGTCGGAGTCAAATCGGTCGTCATGGCTGGATCGATAGGTAACATGATTCTGTTTAATAAGGTATAAAGTAATGATGATTGCTGAGAAAGGACAATAGGTGGATGGTTATCTTGTGTAGTTGCCATTTTTAAAAAAGTAAAGAGGAAATAAAGAAAGAAATAGAAAAAAGAAATGAAAAAAGGGAACTAAAATAAAGGAGAAAAAAAAGAAATGGAAGTGAGGGAGAAACAAATCTATATGCCAATCAGTTTCCGCCACTTCTTATTTCTAATTTCGGACAGTGCCCTCTATTTTTATGCTTTCTCCTTAAAATTTATATAGAGTCCCGGCATCTTTTCCGTCTTTCCTAATCAAATCAAATATATTCTATATTTTCCTGCCTCTTGAAATTTTTGATAACATTGGGCTTTAAAGAAATAAAAAAAAATGAGAGAGCAATGCATCATGCAAACAAATAACCTGCTTGCTTGCTGATGTCTTCTTTTAAAAGGGGTGGAAGACTCTTTCACTCTGAACCTGTCAACTTGCATGCGGCTTAGTTTAAATTTAATGTCACGACTTTGAACCATGGATCTGCGGTTGATTCTTCCCCTTGAATTCTCCTTGCTTTGGTATAATAAACAAACGTCCTAACAACAACATTCTTGTTTTCATTCATGGGCTCCCCTCTTAAGTATATCCATCACATAAATTTGACCACTGTTATTGCTATTACTTTATGATTTGGATCTCATAAATAGACTGATTTCATTCCTTTATTATTGTTATTGTTTATAAATCACAAGTAACATTATCGTACACACACAGTGGTATGACAAAGACGTCTTATCTTGATTATTCTCGCTCTGTACTCATACCGGGTATCGCTTCATATCCATTCTCTCTTGGCATATCAGTAATCAACACCTGGTCTGAACTTTCATTATTGGCGTCATCGATAAGTAGTCCTTGACGACCTTGTCCCGTATTCCAGGCAAAACCATCCTCATCAAAATCAGCTGTCAACGCCATTCCTTCTCCTCCAAGCACACTTAGCAGCACTGGTAAGAGCACAAGTCCATGCAAAGCTCCTAGAAGAACGATGGCAATATCTGCAGAAATTACATATTAGCAAAAAAAAAAAATCTATCATCCAAATGCACGTGTTTTTTTAGAAGACCTACACATTCGGAAATAATACACTTGGAATATTTTTGAACGAGTAAAGGCCAGGACGACAATGCCCGCAAACTTGGTTAGGGTAATTCCAGAAAATACCTACAAACGAGAAAAGGGTTAACAAACCAGAACTAGCCTCACAAGCGATATTAAGCTTACCGAGCTGCCCACATCAACCATACTTTTGCCCGCTCTGTCTTCCAAGTTACCGCTTGCTACCATAAAACCACGAGCGATATGGCAACAGAACTCAACGCTGATACCAATACAAATCACCAGGTTGACCAGGCTCACCGCGTTAAGGCTTACTCCCCAGAGTGTCATGACACCAACGACATCAACCAAGATCATAATCACTACACCCATCACGATAAGCCCACATCGGAGGCTGCCTAGCAACGAACTGGTGACGATAAAGATGGACAGAATGGCAAGCCCCAGGATTTCAAATGCCATGGAAACAATGTAGGTGTACTGCTCAAAGAAGATATAAAAGACAGAGTAAGGGAATATATCCAAGTTTAGCTCTTGACTCAGATCGCTGGCAATGCGTCGAGCAGAGGCATAGGCAGAAATAAATTCATCTTGCGTGCGTAAAGGCGTGTGAAAGGTCCTAAAGTGTGAGGCCTCTACAGTCATTTGTTCCCGATCTACGGCAACCGCGTCACCATAAGCTGCCTTTCCTGCGAGCGGACAGTCCTGATCAGGCGTCATATTAATCCAGAGGTCGTACATGTCAAGAAAAGCTTGGCCTTGTGGTATAGCTTCCATTGTACTGTCATAGTTTGGAATACAGGCAACACAGCGACGTTGTGGGTCTGTTGGCTTACAAAGTTCTGGTTTCGATTCATAATAGGCTCTGTCAAGGTTACTCAAGCGACGTGGCTGTTTCTTGAGTCGACAACATTCGAAATTGGGATTAAGCCAGAGCATGAAGTCATCAAGCCATACACTTGTAGGTTCACCAATAAAAGATACATTGGCACGCTTACGTTCAAGTTCCAAGATATTGGCCAAAGATCTCTCTTCACAAGCTGGGAATCGACCACATACCTTTTGCTGTTCTTGTCTGTCGGTCAAATTGGCGTTCTTGACAACAAAATAAACAGGTGGCCCCACATTAAAGTATTGGCTCATGTCATCAAAGTATTGCACCAGGTAAGAGTCGGAAGGTAAGGCTATACGCTGGTCAAGGCCCAGAGGTAACTGGGGAGCCAAAGAGAGGCCGAGCATGAAGAGGCCGAGAAAGGCAAAAGCAATAAAGTAGCGTATCTTGTGGTGAAGTATGACTGGCACATAGTAGAGCTTGATCATTGATTCGAGGAATCCTTCTTTCTCAATGACTTCTGGAGCCTTCACTATCACGCATGGAACACAGTCTGCTCGACGGTCCTATAAAGAAAGCTGTTATTATACATTCGTCTCCTTCCTGTTGATCTTTTTACCTTGACTCTGCGAGCATCTAATGCTAAGCAGGAAACAAAACATGTCACTTGAAGTAAGAAATCTATAAAAACAGCAATTGCAGCCATCATCGCAAAGCTACTGACAGCCGGCATGGTCACCATGGTGCCCAGTCCGAACGCGATTGTTTCACTCAGTGAGCTAAGTAAAATGCTTGGCCCCATTTTGCCCAATGTCTTGGCAGTTCTTTCTTCTATTGATTCGTCTTGTCCCAATTCGACTCTTCTTTGATATTCATGACACAAGATAAAGATATTATCCACACCAACAGCCAGCACCAAAAATGGTATGACTTCTGCAATGATCAATGTTATCTTTTTGCCTGTCAGCGAAAATAAACCGACAGCAGTAGATACTGAAAAGATCACAATAAGGATACCACAGACACCTAGAGAAAACTTAGAATCCACTGCCCATCGACGAATATTGAAAGATGATAGTCGTCCGAGTGCCACAGAGGCATAGATAAACATGACAATGTAGCTGATCAGTATCGTCTTTGCATCTGTATTGCTCGACTTGTTCAACTCGGTTTCTAAGGAACTCTAAAGTAGATATATCAGTATATCGATTCATCTTTAAAATATTTCAACTGTACCTCGGTCGAGTAAGTTATTCTTACGCCGTTCCATTCGGGTCGTTCATTAATGTGTGATAGAATAGTATCAAGTAATGTTTTTTCCCAATCCTCGGCTCTTGCTATATCGGTTTCATTCATAGAGTTCTTTAGTACAAACGTAAGGATCAACGCCTTGGCTGTGGTATATTTCTCATCCTCATAGCCACCCAAGATCATCTGAGGCTTCAAGGGTTGCAAGAACTCTGGTAAACAGTCCGAAGGCTGGGATGCGCATGCGTCAAGGTGTGATTTCCAGTTTTCTGGATCAAAATTATCCAAATCTCCTTGCCAGTACCCTGTAACGGATTGAACAATACAGACATCACCTGTTGGATGAAAGCAGACGTCGCTCAGTGTGCTTCCATAGGTACGTGACTTGACACTTTTGATTTCTTGTTCTAGCTTAAATATATTTTCTATTCGCTCTGCCGACGCAATAGGTTCATCTGATTCGCTAACGAAAAAAATCTGAGTAGTTCTATAAAAAGGAGTAAAGTGTTTGTCAAAGTAGTTCTTTTGCGCTAGTGCTGTCGAAGTCGGAGATACCCAAAGGTTCACAGGATCTTGCTCGATTGCCAGACGTGACCAGCCGAGAGAGCACAGAAAGACAAAGACAAGGCTGATGAGAATGACAGACCAAGGGTGGCGTGCACAAAACAAGCCTTGATAGTAAAACCAGTTTTGAACACGAGAGTTAAGCCAGTAACGACGAGGAGTATAATCAGGGTCCAATAGGTCTTGTTCATCTTCATCTTCATCGTCATCTGCAAGTGCAAGTCGTTCATACAATCCTCTTGCTTCCAATTGATCGATATTGATCCCAAAAAACCTTTGGCACCATTGACCGATTGTCTTATTTCTTGCCAGGACCAAAGTCAAACCTAGTAGCAGCACAATAACGTAGGTCATCAACATGGCAAAACTCCAGCATCGGATCAGGCCCACACGGCACTCTGGTTGTTCTTCCGGAGTAGGTGGAAGCACAGGGCAGGTTGCCTGACAATCAACGCATGCACAGCGGTAAGCGGGATCCGTATCGTTGCACAACTTTCCATCTTGATCGTATCGCATAAGGCCGTCGGAAGGTGCACGTCCTTCCATGGGCGGGAAATCAATCTGGAAGGGGCTCCCCATAAAAGGCCGCTTCATGCCCATAAAAGTGACCATCTCATGCCAGTTCTTGGCTCCTCCCCCGATAAGATCCATGGCAAAGCTGTTGCTTGATCCAAACTGGATGTCCTTGCAACTATCAAAGAATTGACTTCCAAAATGGTCGCCTACCCAATAGTCCGCTCCGGTGACGCCCTGGTGATCGTCTAGTGAGGTAATATTGACAAAAGTCGATTGGTCTGGCGAACATGTAAATGAACACCAAAACTGTAAAAAGTTCTTCCAGCAGGCAGGACAGGAAGCAATAATTCGTTCAGCTTGCTTCACTTGGCTGATCAGACTCTCAAGTTGGCTTTCATCGCAACAAACAGGTCCAGTCGCAAAGTCTGCACCACACGTGTCTATGAGTGATTGTCTAAACATGTCTGACTCTGGTTCAACAGCTGGTATATTCTTTGCGCATGGTACTGGTAAGAATGAACCGCACTGTCCTCTCATGGAGCAGTAGCCTTCCTTATGAATCTTGGTTATAGGCTCACATGTAATCTCTAGTATAAGCCATGAAATCAGGCAGTAGAGTAGTAAAGGTATTCGCATATATATGTGTATTGTAAAAAGGTGAAAAGAATGTTACTGTATTGTTTTGGAAAAGAAGGGAAAAGGCAACAGAATGGACGACGGAAATTAAACGTAGACGATGGACCAATAAAATGAAATGGGGTGCATAAAATACCAGTGCAAGTAAGAGGGGTCACGCATCTCTCGAGATGTAAAGTACGTAGTTATTACAGACCAAGTATATATTATGTACTATAGCATGAGAGATCATACAAAGGCTCCAAGATAATACATCAAGTACCTAATATAAAACTGAGAGAATATATGCTTAGTCCAACTCAGATATAGTTTAAGCCATTCTGTTTAAACATCAGGCTTGTACTATGGATGACGCACATTGATATACAACATATATATTCATCTAATATGACTATAATAAACCCTGAATATACGTTTATTTAATCTCAAAAGAATTCATATGAATTCTTGTTTGGAGCAACTAATCAATCTTTATTCAACTGCAGCGATTTCCTTTTTTCTATGGTCTCCTTCGATATGTATGCCTTTTCCATTCGTGTATTACATTACTACCCTTTTTTTTTCTTTGTTCTGCTTAAGATTATTTGACAGATGATTAAAAGAGTTGCATTGCAGAAAGTTACACCTGTTTATGCGAGAAAATGTTAGGCTCTATGACTTTATTTGGTCATGATGGTGTCATGACATTGTGCTCTCAAGTATGCACAAACTATATCATGTGATCGCCTCAGGTTGATTAACAAAAGCAGGGAGAGGAGGGGTCTAGGCAGAAATTCCACTTTCTTTCTTTCTTTATACTTTCTGTTTGACCTGCAGTTCCTTTTTTGCCGCAAAAAGTAATATTATGAATATAGGTTGTGCCTTGGGGTTACGAGACATTCTACTTTTTAGGATGACAATACGGAATTTAAACACAGCTTATGGTTTGATTTTACTTCCCATGAATTACGATCAAACCTCACAGAAAGCTGTTTAGTAAAACATTTAGTTTAAATACAGATATAATTAAGCCAAGGTATGTAAGACGCGTGAAATATAAAAGCAGACAACTAAAAGATAAACAAGAAACAAGTCATGAGTCTTGATCTAAAAGCTGACCATTACTCATTGTTTGCTGTCTAAATGAAAGAAAAGGATCGATCATGATTGTAAATATCATCAAGCTGCAATAAACAAAAAGGGTGCATCTTACAGTCTCCCAGAAATAGATTCATGTGGTGGAACGGGCAATCACTGCTAACGTCCCTGTGTTTCACGAATGAAAAGGAGAATAAAGAAGAAAGGAAGAACAAGGTTAACCATATTGGTTACTTTAACAAAAGATTAAGGTTAAATTTTACAAAGTCAGTTCTCGGGCTGAACAAAAAGTGTATACAAACACATTTTCCCCCCAAAAATTGTTTGTATAAAAGTGGTCCTTTTGTCGTCATTTTTAAAAGAGCTCTTTTTATATACATGTATAAAAATATATCTTGTTTCAGAAAACAAATAAAAAATGTCTCTTATATCAGCGCACTGATGTATGCGCGAGGTAACACAATCTAAAGAACACTTGTACACACACTTATTCTTTAGTAAGTTCAGTTGAGACATAGATAACAGCACGTTGAACTATGTCTGCTCTGGGAGTCACTGGTTCAATTCTCGGTTTTTTCTTTCTTTCTTTTTTAATATATTCCCTTTAACAACATTTTTGATATCATAAAGAGAAAAAGTGGCCGGTGACACCAAGATTGTAAAGTCGTATGTCCGTGTCCTGTAGATTCATGCAAATCTCTGTTGATGATTATATCCGCCCTTTTTTACACTATTTACTTGCGGTTAATTATTTAACCTTGACAACTAGATAACCATAGATATACACACAGAAAAAAGGGGCCTGGTTAAGACGGCTTAAAATACAATGGTTGAACGAGACTGGAAATGACCTTTTAAGTCAAAGCGAAATTCCTGTTGTACAAAAAGTCATGAAAAAAAAAAATGTGTTTAACAATAAAGCACTTTAACACGGAATCCGGAATGAATTCTAACCACATGTTCATCTCTTGTTTAATTACAAAAAGCTTGTTTTTTATTTACTTTCTTCTTTCTTCTTTTTTACATCTTTTAAAAAAGAGAAAAAAAATGTCCTCCACCACTGCAGGGACACAACATACATTAAAAAAACCATGCAATTCTGTCAGTTGTTGTTCACCTTCTAGACTTTGGAAATCGATTCAACAAGTCATCAATCAGGACAAGCGTGAAGAATTCAAGACGTTATGTCAAGACAAGACAAAGATACCTCATCTTGTACGAGTCATCCTGTCTTCACGTCTATCCAATAATCCTTTACTTTACAGTAAATCAACCACAGTCATTGACTCTCGCTTAAATGAGAAATTTGGCAAGTTATCAGCCACAGATTTGAATGCTGTCGAAATCAGTTTATTACAGCATAAGCATGATACCTTTGCTTATTGGACTTTGCAGCTTTTGAAAAAACATGCTAAAGCTTCTGAATGTAAACAATTTGTCAATCACCAATTCGGAAAACAGGGCAATACGGCTTTGCATCTTGCTGCCTTCTGGGGCATGTCCAGGCTTGTACGACTCATGTTAGAATTAGGAGCCGACCCTTCTGTCCAAAACAATCGCCAACTCAGACCAATCGATTGTACGACGCATGCTGATGTGATTGCTTTACTTGAACCCAAGGCACCAGCACCCAAGCATTCTCTCTTGCTCAAGAAGGCCGTCCAGACCATTACCAATGACGCACAGTACTATGCTGATGATACAGCCAAAGTTGCGCCTCCTTCTCCAGATTATTTCATGAAACCCTCGCCTTCTCCTCTCTCTTTCTCTTCATCCTCATCTTCCTCATCTTCATCCTTTTCTTCACTCGATCAACACTGGACTCCTCCTGCATCACCTGTCTCTCATCTTGACAAGATACCCCCACTTCCACCTTCTCCTGCTCCTGTCTTGACGCCCATCAAGAAAAAGAAGAACGAAATCAATGAAACTCTGATGGTTCAAGAACATGAAGATGAAGAGGATGAAGTGGCTATTGAAGTTCCCCTTGAACGTCCTGGATGTTTACCTCGTCATGATCTTCCAAAGGAAACTGTGTTACAGAAACAAAAGAAACTTCGGCAAGTGCAATTTGACCCTCAGGTCATTGTGATGGATAGTTGTGTCCGTGGTGACCATGAAGAATTAACAGAATGGATCGATCAATTGGACGTTCAGACCATCAAGGATATCCAAAATCGGTCTTTGCTACATATTGCACTTATGCATGGAAATGAGCATTTGGTAGATTTTCTAGTGGATAAAGTGGATATTAATCAAGCAGATCAAGATGGTAAGTAAAAGAAGTATATTAAAGTGGCAAGATATTCATCATATTTCTTAGGATGGACCTGTCTTCATTATGCTGCAGCTCTTGGTCTATGGAAGTCACTAGAAAGACTCTTATCTCATCCTCAATCTAATATTCATGCACGGACCTATCACGGGTTAAAAATTGAAGATTGTCCAAACTCGGATTTTGGACGAAGAAAGTGTAAAAGTAAGTACCTATTTTTATTTTTCTCATGTCATATTTATTTATATTTCATTAGTTATTATGGATAAAGTCCAACGTCGATTTGCCAAACAGCATTAAATGTGTATATAACGAAGAAAAAAAAACAAAACAAAAACAAACAAAAATTCAATCATATTCCCCCCTCTCTCTCTCTTTTCTTACCCCCCCTCCCTCTCACTTTCTAGTCTCTCTCTACCAATTCCTTTCTTTCTTGTTTATATTTATACATACATTTTATATATATATATTTATATATACACACACAAAATTATATATACAGTCGACTAATGTACATTGATGTACTTTTATATACATACACTTATACCCCTATCCTATCCTTTCCCTCCCTCTCCCTTCTTAATCACACACACACCCTCTCTCTTTTCTTATTTTATGACAAAAAGTTATTTATGTGATTTATGAAACTCCAATGGTACTTTCCTTTTTTGAGAATAAACATTACCATATGAAACTTAACTCCTTGTTTTTGTTTCCACACAGACAGTGTCACGGGAATTGGCCTTTTATTATTTCGTGTTTCAAATGAAAAAGTGTGTGTACATCCTACTAGACTCGTGAACTGGCATCTCGTAGAGTTTGAAATGATTCAATTCTTGTTTTATCTCTTGTGCAATCACAGGGGTCAGTCGTGTACAAATAGCCTCAGGGTCTGATGTGCGATCATAATCTTGCCTAGAGTAAGTTTCGTACACGGTCACATATTGATTGAACTGAATTGCCAACCCCATCGATTCAATGTGCGATTTTCTCTTCTTTAGATTCGATATTTGTGTTTTCCGTCGTAAGGTAACGCTTGACCATCGAGTACTCTTGTTTGGTTTTTTCAGTATACTTTTTGTCATCATGGACTGTTTTGGATGTGCCATACTCGTCTTGTTACGAAAGGAACAGATGGGTAAACCACAGATGGAAAGACGATGTGAAGCTGTTGCAGATGTATTCTGGCTCATCCTATCGTCATCGTCATTATCATCATCATCGTTGTCAGCCATTGTTAAGCTTTTAGTTGATTGACCTGCTACTGTAGTTGATGTACATCCTGAATCACTTGACAGAGATGCATCATGACTTATGACAGGCAGTGGCTGATGTTTCTTCTGTTTCAATCCTAATGCACGCTTTAGTGCAGATTTCACTTTATATAGTCTCTTCTTTTCATGCAGGCTCGTCAGACTACTATGAAGCATGCATTGAGGATCCAGGTAGGATTGGATGACCGCATGATGATCTACTTTATCTTCATTTTCCCAAATACATGGCTGCGTCATTGCATTCAGGTCGTTCCTGTGATTATTCTAATAAACATAAGTAGCATGACTTTGAAAGCAATGATGTATAGCTTACATGGTCAATAGATAAGCTCTGTACTTCATGAATGATCTGATTCATGTCATGCTCATTCATAGTCATATACGCAGCAAGATGTAAACGAATGGAAAGGGTTTAAAGGGAAAAGAAAAAGAAGTGTGATTCTGATACCAGCTAAAAATAAACCTGTAATGCTTAACTTCAGTATATATATATAAAAAGCTCCTTAATAAGTTTGAAGGAATGAATCTTTATATGCGTTATATAAATTAAAAAATGACCTATAAATTACTTTTACATCAAAAGAATGTCCTCAAGGGGGTTTGCCCCACAGATACACACGCGATGCTCTCTCTTTTTTTTTTGTATAGCATGAATTTTTAATTTTTAATTTTTTCTTTCTTTCTCTCTTCAATGCCACCTAAACCCATCACAAAGACACCAAAAGGTATTAGTCAAGCCTTTTTGTATATTGATCTAACATTCCATCCATAAAGTGTCTAAGAAACGAAAGCTTGAAGATCCTTCTCAGCCTAAACTAGATTATTTCTATCAAAAGAATGACCCAATGCAGATTGACTCTTCATTGTCAAAATCACCTTCAGCAAGTGATAAGCCTCCAACTCTTGGAAGTATTCGACAGCAGCTGATTGTACCAAAAGTGACAATTGTGAACTTTAGTCGTAAAGTAGAAAAAATAGAGAGATAATAATATATTGCTAAATAAGAAAAAAAAAAGCCTCTAGACATTCTGAATTGCCACCTACATTCATTGCTGATGCTTGGAAGCTTCAAAAGGATCTGATCCTTGCTATTTTTTCTAATTCTACAGCTCACATGAATTATGCAGCCGCAGCTAGAGTAAAGTTGTATTATATTTTACAAACAAAACGCTCTCTAATGCATCGGTAGCTCTGTGAAAACTTGTGTCGATATGGAAAAGCAGAGGAGCTTTATGAAAGATTAAAGTCTGAGATCGAAGTTCATGTGAAGCATATACAAGCATCTTTATCAGTTCAGGATGATGCATTATTGGAAAAGTTAAACACACAATGGGAGTCTCTCTGTCATCACCTGAGTATCATTCGAAACGTATTTATGGAATTGGATAGATATTATGTACTGTCAACTACAAAATATGCATCGATTCTGTAAGTCGTATTTTATCTTTGATATTATTTATTCATCTCTCCCTTCTTTTTCTTTGCTAGACAATTGGGTATAGATGTCTTTCGTGAAACCGTAATGAGTTCAATCGAGTTCCGTAGAGCAGTCATACTGCAGACATTGAAATTAATTGAGCAGGATAGAGATGGCATTGATGTGAACAAGCAACTGATCAAGGATATCTTGCATATGCTACAGGAATTGAAGTTCTACAAGAGTGACTTTGAGTCTATCTTCTTGGAACACACGGTCGCTTATTATAAGCAAGAGTCAAATAGGCTCTTGAACACTCTCTCCGTTTGGGATTATATTCATCATGCGTATAAGCGTCAACAAGAAGAAACAGAAACGCGTATTAGCCATTATTTAAATATTCAAACAAAGCAGCCCTTGCTTAACGCAGTAACGGATCAACTTGTCTATCAAAACGTAAATGTCATACTCAATCGTGGATTTGAAGAAATGATGAATAAGAAAATGTACGATACCTTATCTACACTTTACGCTCTCCTGTTAAACAACTCAAATATGTCCTTACTGAGGGCTTCTTTTGGAGAATACGTCAAGGTAAAATAATGTTATCTTTCCTCATAAATGCTAACAACAACTCAAAGAACTATGGAGTTGCTTTGATCAAGGACCCTAAAAAAGATGCATCGATGGTAGCCTCTTTACTAGACTTCAAAAAGGAGTTGGATCAAATATTACAAAATTGCTTTCAGAATGATACCACATTTACTAATGCTCTGAAAGAAGGCTTTGAATACTTTATCAATACACGACAGAATAAACCAGCAGAGATGATCGCCAAGTATTTAGATACTCGCTTAAAGGCGCCTGCTAAAGTAAGGATTCAACAACATCATTTATATACTTATCATCCTCTTTTCATAGAAACAAGCTCGAACATCGGATGACGATGTCATGACAACGATTGATTATGTCCTCACACTCTTCCGTTTTGTTCAAGGTAATCCACTCTAGAAATAAGAAAAGAACGATACTCATGATTTATACAGGCAAAGACGCATTCGAGGCCTATTACAAGAGACACTTGGCAAAACGACTGCTGTTGGAGCGTAGTCTGTCGATGGAGGCTGAGTGTCAAGTAGTTGAAAAGCTAAAGAGTCAATGTGGCCATGAGTTTACAAAGAATTTTGAAACCATGTTGAAAGATATTCATGTATCTTATGATTTAGTTCAAGACTTTAAAGAAAAGTCGCAATATCCAATTCATGTAAAAGTAATCACTCAAGCTGTCTGGCCATCGTATTCAGCTACATCACTCACACTGTCCCCTGAGGTAAGATAAAGCGATTGGATTTAGGACATGGCTGACTTCTTTTGCTGTTAGATGATCAAGTGTCAGGAAGCATACCATCAGTTTTATGCCTCTCGTTTCAAAGGCAGAAAACTCATATGGCAAAACTCACTTTCCTCGTGCGTCTTGACAGCTCATTTCCCAAAGGAGACCAAAGAGCTCTCCATGAGTCTTCCTCAGGCAGCCGTCTTGTTACTATTCAATCGACTGGATAAGCCAACGTGGACAGTGAATGAAATAAAAGAAGCGACATCATTAGAAGACAGTGAATTGAGTCGAACCTTACTTTCACTTTCTACGGGATCTTATGCTGTCTTGATCAAGGTAGAAGGAGGTTCCGGACCATTGACAGGTACAGACACATTCCAATTCAATGCCGCCTTTGAGGCAGCAGGTGTTCGACTCAAGATTCCAGCTATTCAACAAGAACAGACAGTGGAAGAGAAAAGGGAGGTAGAATCAAAGGTGTTGGTCAACAGACAACATCAGTTAGAGGCTGCTATTGTAAGAATCATGAAGGCAAATAAGACCCTGTCACAAGAGGATTTATTGAACCAAGTGTTCCAGCAAGTGAGGTTTCCTGTGAATGTAAGTTTATACATGTATATTTATATGCGTATTAATACATTTATATATATATATATATATATATATATATATAAAGGTGACCGATTTCAAGAGAAGAGTGGAATCATTGATTGAACGAGACTATCTCATGCGTGATCCTTCAGATAACTCAATGTTTGTTTATCAAAGTTAAAATAAATTGGTTGTCAGCCAATATAGTCCTCCTTTTTTTTATAAATATAATAAAGCGAATGAGTGGACAGAAACTTACAGTGACATGTAATCATTCTTATTTTATTTTTAAGTGTGTTTACATTAGTTTTATTTAGATTGTGATGAATATGGTGTTTGGCCACTTGTCGCAGATGACCTTTCTGCAAGACTTCCACTTCGCAATTTGAAATGGCAGCCTTCCAGTCAACGAGCCGAATGCTTAATTTCTACATTAGAAGTTGACCTCAAACGATTCACACCTGATCCTTCACCTCTTCCTTTACCTTCTACAACACAGACAGTCTATTTGAACTTATATTTTGTTACCTGTGAGGTATACTTGCAAAGGAAAACACTGTTGTGTGTATTGTTACTGAAATTTTTTTTTAGGATAACGAAGTATACAAGACGCGCATACGAAAGAATATCAGGAGTTGGCTTGATCTAGTTCAGTCCAAAAAGATCCAGGAATGGCTTATTGTGTATGTAGCAGAGGCAGATACAAAGAGATCCAACAATTATTTGGGCCTCAAGTCTTCCATCTTTGATAAAATCCGTACAGACTTTAATCCTCCAAAACAAGATAGGTAAATCGAGCTCTAGAGCGTATTATAAGAAGGATTTAGTATAACTTTTTTCTCTCCTTTTGCCATTAGATGTGTGTTTATCAGAAAAAAAGACCCAGAGGGACCTCAGTCAGGATTATGGACAGCATTTATAGAAAAGATGAAGGAGTGTATTTTGTCTAGTTTCGATATGCAAGTATTACAGATTCAAGAGGATACAAGACGCTTAGACATGCAAAGACATATGCCAGGATGGAATTATTGTACATTTTTTATTCTAAAGGAAGGGCTAGCGCAAGCATTTGAGATCATGACACTGTATGAGGACGCGCTTATTCAATATGATGAGTTAGAAGCATCTTTTTTCCAAGTGCTCAAAGGTAAGTTTATATCCATAAAAAAAGGGGGCATGAATACTGAACTTTTTTGTCCCAGACAAGGCACTTGCTTGGTTTGGTCATTTTGGTGGTACAGACCCAGGGGATGACAGTGGCAATGTATTGGATTTTAAAAGAAAGAACTATAGAGACATGATCAACAAGAATATGATATCAGTGTTTGATTTCAGATGTTATCTGTTTGCAAGGCAATGTCGTATGCTACTCAAGATGCATAAAGTGATTGAAGTAACAGCACGAGCTCAATTGTTCATCACAAACTTTATCTTATCCATACGGGAAAATGAAAGCAATTTACCCGATAACTTTGTCGAATCTTGGGTCTTTTCGGCTTGCATGAATGTCGTCAATGAGTGTGAGGCATTGTCTGCTCAGGTCATCGCTCAACACCCTGAGTTGGCTGTATCTTACAATGCTGTGAAGGCTGATTTGCTGTTGACTGCGAGAAGACAGGTAAACATAAAGGCAGGATATATGGCATTATATTAAAACCTTTTTTTTTTTGTTCTAGCTTGACAAAATCGGTATTCGATGCAAACATCTTCCTATGACTGATCCTTTTTCCATCTATATCAATCATACTCTGGATGCACAACAAGAGAATGATAATGAAAAACCTGCGCGAGGTATCACCAACACGAAATTGATGGAGGCTATGCAGTCAGTAGAGGCATTTGACAAGACTTATATGGTATTTTATTATTATTAAATACTATGTTCTTATAGCTCACTTTATTTCAAAAAAGGGTCTTAGCACAAGAGCCATCAAAAGTTATGATGCCAGTTTTAGATCAAGAGCCGCCCTGAATGTACACGGGGATATAGCCGCTCTAAAATAGTAAGACAGGAAAAAAAAAAAAAGAAACAGTCGACTAAGTTTGGTATAGTATTCGTGGCAAGTACGAAGAAGCAGTGAGAATTTATGAATCAATGATTTGGAGATATGGGGAACAGGAATGGGGTTCCATAGAAAATAGCCTATTGATCAAATGTGCTGATTCTCAGAGACGACTTGGAAAGACTAATCAGTATGTAGAGTCTCTCTTGGCTCTACTGAGAAATGCAATCTTCCTTTCGGCAGAAGAGTCTTCCTTTTATACGGATGAACTCATTAACCATGTAGGAACACTGGATAAAGAGATCAAACGACCCTTTTCTCCCATCTTTTCTGTTCATGTCACGCGTATTATTGATGACCCAAACATAGTCGAGACCTCAAGTGTGGAAGTTTGTATCGATAATCACTTACCAAAGGTATGCATAGTATGAATACTAGCATCACACGCGTAATAACAAAAACTGGGGGTTGTTTAGAAAATAGGTTACGATACTATCTCTTTGCGTCTAGTGGGAAATGATCCAGAACAGATATCCTATACAATACATAACAAAGACTTACTTCCTGGCAAGAACATCTTTTTACTAACAAGCGACGTATGTGTTGAGGGGATGTTATCATTACTGCATTCTAATTTCTTTTTTCCTTTTTGGAACAGACCTCAGTTTCTGGAAACTATGTTGTAGAAACGTGCGAGATGAAGCTAGGCAAATTGATATTTAGTCACAACTTCCTTCACGCTGGACAAAAGAAAAGAATAGTCAGATTAAACCATGACATTAAGCAACTTTATGCTACTGCATCCCAGCCAAATGAAAGTAAGATAGTATTATAATCATTGAAAGCGATCAACTTACCACTTGTCTAGTTTGCTTGGGTGAAAGACAAAAGGTTTCTGTAAAGATCACTAGCCGTGAAGTAAAGACAACTCGTGGTCTGTTACTGTTAGAGTCACAGACAGAAGGAGTTCAAATAGTGAATATGCCAAAAGTGACGAGCGTCCTTCACTCGGATGGTATATAACCTCCTTGTTATGATACTGTTGTACTTACTATTTTTTACTTTTAGGCAACGTAAAGGAAATGCAATTGGATGTACTCGAAACAGGAGAAATCGTGTTGATTGATTTAGAGCCAAATCAGCTACTAGAGATATTTATAGTATATGACGGGCCATATACCGAGTTTGATTATAGAGTAAAGAAAAAAACAAAAGAAAAAGAGATATACACAAGTATTATTTAGACTAATTTCTTTATTAAAAGGTAAAGACAACAATTACTTATGAGATAAATGGGATGCTACGAAAATTCATATCATCTGATTTCATCAGAGTAACAGTGCCATTATTGGTTACTGAATCAACCATATTTAGAGAGACATGGTAAGAAGAAGAAAACAAGGGCGTTTAAGTGATCATCTAATACCCTTTTGTAAGTGTATTCTTAAAGGTTGAACTTTCTTGTAATGGTGAGTTACCTGTTCGTATATTTGGTTCACATGCAAAACCATCAACCTATTACTTGGTGGAAGGTGAATCAAAGTTATCCAGCTGTGATATGGTACGTTGAGGCGTGTTATTAGTATTTTAAACTAATATTTACTTTAGACACTGTTCCCGAGACAAACAGTAACATTTATATACAAGCTTGTCAAAAGATCAACCGATGGAAAAGATTCTGGTAAGTACAATCATTTCTCTAATTGAAAATAATAAAGATACCAAGATGTGTAATATTTGTAGAGATCGATAATCAAGTAAACTCCAAGATTCATTTCACTGTGAAATTTCTCTCATTGAAAGATGGTAAGACGAATACGTGGCCATGTTGATACTTTGTAGGCTTAGCTATTGTTTAGAGGTTGAATCTAGCTTGAGAAATATGCTCCAACAAAAGTTAAAACAACATACACTAGATCAGCATTTACCCTATGTTTTTGAAAAAACCAAGGAAGAATTTTTGAAATCTGTTGATTATGTGGGCTATGGACTGACAGATGTTGTACAATTGAATGATTTTGATGCGGAATTATGCGAATCATTTTTGTTGCACAGAGATTTGAAAACAAAAGTAGAACTTTTAGACTTGATTGAGGAGTTCTTTGAGGTAAATTATAATAATCAAAGAGAATCCATTTCTTATTCTTGAATTAGGAAAATGTAGCAGTTACAGCTCAAACGATTAAACAACACTCGACTAGTTTAAATTTACATTCAATCACCTTTCCTTTAGAAGTACCAAAAACCAAGGTATACAGTTGTGTCTACAATAGAAACTTTATATATATATATATATATATATTCTAATTATGTTAGATATTGCATACTGCTGAGCTGATATTACCACCAAAGAAAGATTTACTCGTAACAGAGGCATATCCTTGTATATTACGCATTAAACAGTCAACTTACTGGAATACATCAGCTACAGATGAAGAGGCACATAAGGATGAATTCTGCTACGATATTGATGTGGACTATGAAAACTGGTTATTGTCTGGAAAGAGACGATTACGCTTTGTATCTAAACCAGGAGAAGTCAATGAATTCTCTATAAGTCTGGTTCCTCTTAGGACAGGTAATTTACTCTTACCTTCTGTCCGTGTATCTGCTGTATCACCAGAAATATTTGCATCGACAGTTTATTTGAACAGTGCTCAACAAATCTTGGTAAAACCAAAGTCAAGAACTGCCACATTTTTTGTAGAGCAGCAACAACGATTTATTCAGCCGAGCAGTCAAGGATCATTCAGTACAGTTTTTTAAACTTTATACAGTGTTAACATTCGATCATATATAAAAGAAGAATTACTAAAACAGGAAATCCTTTATGCATATAATTGTTGATTGGCCAATATGAGTCATTTCCATTTTTGTTGAAAAGAAGGTTGAACTAAATTTTTATAAAAGTGCCAATTCTTTTTTTTTCCTTCTATCTTTTTCTCTTTCTCTCTTTTGCTTCTTTTTTTTCTTTGATCCTTTAATCAATAAAATCGAGAAAGAAAGAAAGAAAGAAAACAAACAAACAAACAAAGCAAAAGAAAAGAAGGATATTACTTTGTTGTTTTGAATTATTATTAAAAACTTTTTTTTATTCTGGATTGGGCAAATTAATTATAAATAAAAATGGAGCAAATTGAACAAGCTGTCATGTATGCTTTAGGTCCTCAAGTGGATCCAAACTTGAAGGCCCAGGTAAATTATGAGTTTTTTTTTTTTTTTTCTCTTTTGTTCTTCCTTTCCATTGATTATCAATTTTTTTTATTTTAGGCAAATGCTTATTGTGAATCTATAAAGAATTCTCCTGATGGTTGGCAAGTCTGTTTGGAATTATTCATGAAGGAACCTAAAGCGTAAGTAAAAAAAACAAAAAAAAAAAACAAAACAAAACAAAAATTGAAATGTTTATAAATTAATCAACCCATGTGCACGCGTTCTTTAGGCTTCCTGAAGCAAGATTCTTTGCACTTCAAGTACTAGAAAATACACTTCAAACTAGGCAAGTATACACATATATACATTTATAGTCAAGAATGTCAATTAATGTATACAAATATAGATTTGACACACTAGACTCTAATGCTGTAGATTATATTCGACGTAATATGATGGAGTATCTTGGAAGAGAGTTTGTTGACAACAATAGTGCAAGCAATGAAGAATCATGTACAAAAGGGACACTTTCTTTTTTATCATAATCACTAACATGCACTTTTTTTTCTATAGTCATTCGAAACAAGGTTGCTCAATCACTCACACTCTTATTCATCCATGTATACCCTACTATTTGGCCTACTTTCTTCAAAGACATGATGGCGCTCACAAAAGCACCTACGGGAGGCAGTCATGAGAAAGCAGCAGATTTCTTTGTTCGATTATGTATCAGTATTGATGAAGAAATTGCTCGTTTGGATATTCCTCGTACCCGCCAAGAAGTGATTCGAAACACAAATATTAAAGATACAATGCGTATGGGCGACGTTCAACTGCTTGCCTCTTATTGGTTTGAGTTATTGCAAGAATTTAGATCAACAAATGCAAACATCGCTCAACTGGTATTGAAAAACATTGGCTCTTACATTGCTTGGATGGATATTTCATTGGTTGTCAATGACCAGGTGATGAATGTATTGTATGAATTACTCGGGGATGCTAATTTGCGTATTCCTGCTTGTGAATGTCTTGCAGACGTTATAAGTAAGGGTATGTTACCAATGGATAAGCTGAATATGATTCAAATGCTCAACATTGTGGATGTACTCGCTAGATTGGATTTGGTAAGCTAAACATTTTTAATGAGCAAAGAGAGACTGACATCTTCCCAGTCTGAGCCAGAGTTTGTAGAATATGTAGCTCGACTTGTCAATGTCTTGGGCACAGAACTATGCAAGATATATACAGAGACTTCACTCCCAACAGAAGGAAAGGCTGCTGCTTGGGCTATGATTGAACAAATGACGCCTTATTTACTCAAATTTTTGGCTAATGAATACGATGATACATCATCTGCTGTATTCCCTTTTGTCAACGATATGCTTTATATCGTAAGTAAACTTATAAACATCTCTTTCATTTTTACTTATTTTATGTTAGCTCAAAAAACAAAAGAAGCAGATGCAAGCATTTTCTCAAGGTCAACACGAATTTTTGGGCTCTTTACTTAACGTTGTTATCATGAAGATGAGATATGATGAAGAAACTGACTGGGGAAATGATGAAGACGAACCTGAGGAAGAAG
The DNA here is from genome assembly GCF_002708625.1 of Rhizopus microsporus ATCC 52813. Lineage (NCBI taxonomy): Eukaryota > Fungi > Mucoromycota > Mucoromycetes > Mucorales > Rhizopodaceae > Rhizopus > Rhizopus microsporus. Next base: position 235,148 of record NW_019671936.1, on the reverse strand, counting down.
CTCTCTTTTTTGAAATGAGAAAGGTAAATGTTCAAAAAGAGTAAGAAAAGCAATATTTAAATGTCATCTTTTGCTCTATAATAGAACTTGCGCATCTTTACTGAACACATTGCTGCAATCAACGAAGAGCTCTATGTTGGTTTTATTCACTCATTTGCGATGGACATAATGAATAAATACAAAACAGGTACTGAGTTAGATTGGCGTGATGTTGAATTATGCCTTTATGTACTCTATTGCTACGGTGAGGCATTATCTAAAGCTTCTATGGTTTTTGTAAATGCCAATGACACATTGACACCATTGGGTGAACTTATATCCGAAATGGTTTCCTCAAGTAAGTTTTATTATTATTGCTATTTAAAATTATTTTCTTATGCTTTCGTGTAGATATTTCTGCCTATCCTCACCCTTCAGCACCCTTACAGTACTTTGAAAACATCGCTCGTTACTATCAATTCTTTGAACACCGACAAGATCACCTTCCTCAAGCATTATCTGCCTTTGTTGATCATCGTGGCCTTCATCACCCACTAAAGCAGATTCGCACTCGTTGCTGGTATCTCTTTCACCGTTTTGTAAAGAACCTGAAATCACGTATGGGACCTTATGTGGAACATGTTTTGTCATCTATTGGTGATTTATTAGCGATCCAGGCCGAGCCTGTGGTGGAGACAAACACAATGGATGGAATGCCGATCCCTGCAGCTTCTACATTTGACAGCCAACTATACCTGTTTGAAACAGTGGGGTTATTGATTTCTTTGGAAGGAAATAATCCAATGAAACAAACAGAGTATCTCAAGATTGTATTAGAGCCTTTAGTAGAAGGAATTCAAAAGTCATTATCACAGCCATCTGATGATGAATTATTCATGCTCCAATTACACCACTACATTATGGCCATTGGTAGTGTAGCCAAGGGATATCCTTCCTTGGATAAGCCTTCAGAAATACGCGAGCCCTGGACGCTTGTATTTGTTCAAGCAACCGAAATCATTCTGAGCGCTTTGCAAGCATACAGTCAGGCTCTCGTGATTCGTGATGCGGTGCGCTATGCATTCGCACGCTTGATTACCTGTTTAGGTTCTCAGGTCTTGCCTTATCTACCTAGTCTAATCAACGGTCTGTTGACAGAATGTCAAGTGACAGAACTAGTAGACTTTTTGCCTTTCATAGGCCTTGTGGCACACAAATACAAGCCAATGGTTGAACCGATCATGGATGAGCTTTTGGTACCTCTTGTGAAACGTGTCTTTGACTTCTTGAACACAGCACCTTCGGGTACGGACGAGGCTGTCCTTCTGCTCGATCTTCGAAAGGCCTATTTAAACTTTATTACGAACCTATTCAACGCCAACCTAGAAAGAGTGTTTATTAGTGAACGCAACTTGGAACATTTGAATACCATTCTACAGACGGTATTACATTTTGCAAAGGATAACTCGGATCCAACAACACAAAAAATGTCATTTGGTGTATTCCTCAAGATGGTCAATTCCTGGGCTAACAATCATCCTGGATTTGACATATTTGTATATAACGAATTGATACCGATCACTTTCTCAGTACCTATGAGTGCGGCATTTAATCTATCTGATGGACAGTCGATTTTGGTATTTGGAGAGATTACAAGTATCCAAAAGGCAATGTGTGTAAAGCAAGGGGCTAAATTTATTGAATACATGAAGACTGTTTTCTTTCCGTCCATTCAATGCCCACCCGAGACAGCAGAGACATACTGTCAAGCAGTCCAACAGTACGATGGAAAGCAATTTAAAAAGTACTTTCAGGTAAGCTTATTTCCTTCTAGTATACAGCATGCACTTATGTCTATATTCTAGTCATTTATTACAGAAGCTAAACGTTAAATTAATAATATAAAAAGTCAATTGTTAGAATGTAAACACACAATGTCTATTAAAAGATTTTAAAAAAGTATATAAAATATTACATACTTCTAGACCCAAATGATGCTTTTCATAATTACTTTTGGATTATAAATGAGGGACTGGAGTCAATAAAGTGTTCATTTTCTAGTTTAATAATTTATGACGTGAGATACTCTTCTTGATGACTTTACTAATAAATCATCTTGACAGTACTCTATCTTTTCTGCATAGTAATCTTCAAAAGTGCTTGCCTTCTGGCCTGTTCAATTTCCACTTCAAGAGATACAGCTTTATTAAAATAAAAGCAAAGCAAGTGTCATTGAACTTTTGATTAGAACATTTTTCCTTTACTGAAATGAGTCAACATTAAACTTGATCATGAATAAAACGAACATCAAGGGCATGCGCTGTTGTGTCTACAAGTAAAGTATCCATGACAACAGTAATTATAAGATCGACAAAATAAATACATTTGGTCAACTAAATGACAACATTTGTTACTACAGTGATAAGCTACTCTGTCATCACTTTACTCCCCCCTAAGACTTATTGAGTCTCTTTTTCTTTCTTTCTTGTTATTCTTCTACTATTTTATCTTCATATAAGGCTTATTTTTATCCATCTCATGCATTCATGCATTTATATTCTTTTTCATAGTTATAAAAACTTCTTTTCTCATCATCCAATAAATCACATATTTGAAAATACCCTTCATTCACTATATGCGAGTATCCATGATAATAAAGTCATTAAGTGAAGTATGTCACGTACCTTAACAAGCCATTCTGTTTCGAGCGCCATTTAAAATAGCTTATGCAGACTTAGAAGATCCATTGCTTTACTATAAAAGTGAACGTATAGTCATTAAATCTCTCACAATTATAATCGTCGCCAATTTTGGTCTACACTTCACAAGCAGAAGAGAAAAGGATAAGGTCATAACAACAGAAAAGAGAGGATAAACATTTTACCTTTTTTTCATGTGCACTAAAAATAAAAACAAAAAAAATTACAGATTCTTATGCTTTCCTAAGCCAGCAACTCAATCGCCTATGTTTCATACTTGATAAACAGGTTTTGATACATAAGGGTTAGGACGATTTGTTTTTGGTTCTTTTTAGCAAAAAATAGTAATTCATTATTACTTTTATGAAACAAACCAGAGTGGCTAACCAAATAGATCAATCATGATTGATTTTCTTTCTTTGATTGACAAATAACAACTGTAATGGAATCAATTGCATGTGTTCCACAGAATCGGCAGCCTAGTGCTCTTTGAGAAAAGCCTTATTTTTTGTTTACTATCAGCTGCATCTTTAAAGATGCCGTCCCCTCTCAACTTTTTTCCTTGTATATTTAATTCTCACCTTACTTTTTTTTTTTTTTTACTCATTCTTAAAGAAAACGACCAGAAAAATAGGAAAACGCGTATTGAAAATAAGAAAAGTGAAGCAATCATAATAAAAAAAAATTATGTGTGTGTGCGTGAGGTCAACTTTATGTAAACAAGCGGTCTTACAAAAGAAAAGGGCCTGTGAAAAAAATATGCAAAAAAAGGGAGGAGGCGTTCGGATGCTCGGATGTGTTCTAATATGGAAGAGATAAAGAATAAACTATTTATTTATTCATACTTTATTGGAGAAATGAGGAATAAGTCACTTACTTTCAGCCTAAACAACATGATTCACGTAAACAAAAAACTATAAAAGAGATCATTCTTTTTCTTTTTTTTTCTTTTCTTTTCTTTTCTTTTCTTTTCTTTCTTTCTTTCTTTCTCTTCATTCTTTATCTCTTTCAAAATCCTCTTATGCTTTTATTATTTCTTATGTTGAAATGGTATAACAACGTTTAGATGGTCTCAAAGTGTATATAACTAATGCCGTCGTTTAGAAAATTCACTTTTGCTGGCTCTATTTCATGGTTCCTGATGCATCTTACTCTATCATAATGACCTCTCACGGGCTGAAGCCTTAAAGAAATCTCTGCTGTTCGCTAGTACTCCAAAAGTGCTTGCTACTGCTTATCAATACACTCAAACGATCAAACGATCAAATACTCAAACAGATACTCAAATACCTACTCATGCTTATCAAATCTCTGGAAAGAGCAGTGAATGCCTGCTCATGCTTATCAATGTCTACAAATGATCATCAGTGCCTGAAAATGCTAGTGAATGCCTGTCCCATGCTTATCAACGTCGGAAAGCCCCTAAAGAATTTTGCTCACGTCTATCAATGTCTGCTACTAATGAATACTGCTTTGGAGCAACTACATATTCAAGTCCTGAAGCTACAAGAAACATAATCAATCAATCTACTTTGCCACTATCCGCCAAACTATATTAAACTCTGCTACAAGAAAAGAAGAAGAAAAAACAAAAAAAAAAAACTAACCAGACAGGTCATTACTTCTCTATGCTGGATCACCCTAAGATGCTTCTATTGTTATGGCTCTGCCTCTACAGCTGATGAATGGCCCGTAAACCCTCCCTTGCTGCTGAGCTCGATGGTTGCGATGCTCCAAAGGTTCAATATTCCGATGTCTCCACGGTCATCACCCCTTTCGAAATGCTTCGTCCTAGGTACTTAGAAGTGCACTCTTTGTACGTTGAAGCACCTCTTTCGTTGAACTTACCGTGGTATGGTTTTGAGATTGACTTTTTATTTTTGAGTTTTGAGCCTTGAGTGCTCCTTATTCATGAAGGGTTTACACCGTGTAGTCTTCTGGCATGCAGTCTATGGTTCTAGTCATCTTGGGCTTGAAAGCTAGCGATAATGTGGCTTTCTGGACTTATGGAAAGAAAAAAAAGAAGAAATCTCTATTTGCTCTCTAAACTTGGCTATCAAAACAAAAGTCTCCACTTGCTCTCTTAACTTGGCTATCAAAAGAAAAATCTCTACTAATTCAAAACTCTCTCCCTCTCTTTGGAAATCAAACTATTGCTTACTTTAATAAAAACTTCATTCTATTACTCCTACACTTTGACTTTTTGTTTTTTAATCTTAATAAAATATATTCACTTGACGCACTTTTCTTTATTTCTGATAATCCAAGGAAACAGCAGTTTAATGATTGCTTCATATGCACCATTATGAAGTAGCTTGTGGCAACAATCACTACATAATCTCACATAGGTAGCTCTCATTAGTGACATGCTATATATTAATATCAGTCTATGCTATACAAACTTACAGACGTTCTTCTAGGCTCAGATTCATATCCATGTATCGTCTTTGAGCATTATGTCATCGAGCTCTTTTCATTGACGCAACGCATTTCTTGTATATTAGATCTTCACTTAAATATGTTGATGATCTATTGGGAATACGAAAAAGGTATCCTTCTGTACCTTCACTACCAAAAGATGGGCTCTCCTTGCTCTATATTTTCTTATTTGGCACATCTCCTTGCGGAATTGAAAAGTGGTCCCAGAAAGCATAGGACATATTTATGACGAAACTGCAGGTGGTTCATCTCCCAGTTGTACTTTTGTGTCATGGTTCATTATAAACTCATGTATAGTATTAGTGCCTCAATATTTCAAGCTGATTCTTTTTTATCATATTACATTTCTTCTACTTTTATATAAATACCCTCATTTATTTAATCAATTGTCACAGTATTCTTATTGTCCTTAGACTATTCATCTATTCCCTTTTCTCCATTCACCTATACTTACCGCCAATCATTTCGCTCTTACCTCATAAGTTCTACTCTCTGTAGATCAATCTTCAAGTCTTTAGCACTACTCTCTCCAGCGTTCTAGTCCCTGGCCCGGTGCGTTCATCCTCCCCCCTCCTCTCCCTTCCTAGCTGAAAATACAGCACATCACAAAATTGTAACGCAAATAGAATCGCCGTCAGCTCTCGAACATTGACAGAATGTTCTTTCCTTCTTTTATCCAAAATTTGGGCGCTTTCATTACTCTGGATGCGATCCTCCCTATCCTGTATCCAAGGCTTCGGTATAAACTCTTAGGCCCAGTTTCTGCAAGATCCTTGGAGGTATCCAAATCAGGGTGCCTATCCTTCATTCTGCTTGTTGGGTTCACCAGGCTAATTCCTCTTTCGTAGCCTCAAACAATGTACACAGACTTTCTTCCAATCATATGTATGTCTTGACCAAAAAGCACACATATTGTCTAGGCAATATATTATCCATATACCTCGATTAATTTCTGTAATGCCAGAATACTCTCCCTTCTTCCCTTCATCTTGAAATGGTGGAAATTTCTCTATAGCTTCGTCCACTGTTTTGTTGAGTCACTTGGTGATAAGCGGAAAGATCTCAATCTCCCATGGCCTTGCATCTTCTTTTCCATTATCATGGAAGCATACTGTTTTATTACGCAAAGGTTAAAAATAAAATACGTGCGAAGGAGACGACATGCAAGTGAGAGTAATAAGTACCAAAGAAAGAATATAAAGAATTATACAGTTAGTTATGTAAGAAAATTATTACATACAACTTACCCCGAAGGCATCTAGATGTGTCCTAGCGATAACTAGGACGGAGAATCATCGTCTAAACGTATTCTAGTTCTTGGTTGCTCCTGATCGTTCACTCTTCTTCGACGTCTTGTATGAGCAACAGCAGCCCGGTGAAACCTATAAGGAACCATGCCATTACGTCGAAGCTCACGAAGGATGTGCATGTAGTTGAGGCAAGCAGCAACATCCCTGTTCCAAAAGCAATATCTATCTGGAGCTGCCATGGCGGGTCTACAGTATAGATTGGCGCATCTACAAGCAATGTTTAATCAGTATAAAGTCATACAAGTGGTTCATGTGTTATTACCTTAAAAGGCCATGGCAGACAACAGTAGGATATCGCTCACGTTGATACGGTCATGGATTTGGAACATGACGGAACGTGTGGAGGATCTCGTTGTGGCATGTTGGACAGCACCTACTGGTCTTGTACTCGTCTATAAGATAGACTTGTAACCCATGTTTCTTGAGGAGTCTTCGGAAACCAAGGCCACGGATGGGCTCATGATACCTAGCATGGGGAGCGGACCAGTTTCCCATCACAAACACGGCGTCTTCTCCAAACTTAGCGCGTAAGTCTTGAATAAGCTTTTGATCGGCACGTTGTCTGTTGAAGTACGCTGAAAGACGGATCTTGCGAAAGAGGGGGTATCCATTATCATGGTTTGTGATGGTATGTCCATAGAAT
>NW_019671936.1:223990-224473 GCF_002708625.1 Rhizopus microsporus ATCC 52813 | reverse complement strand
GACCAGTTACTGTCCCTGTGCTCGTTAACTCAGCATAACCTTCTCTCTTTCTTTTCTTGGCTGGCGGCTGCGGTAATCTCAGGCTACACTTTATTAATCCTGAAGCAGGGATCGCACCTAAAATCGTTGTTGTTTGTGCTCGGGTTTTGGGCACTGTAACCACAGCAGGCAATCCTTTTTTTGACCAGGCCATACTACATTTTAAATTAATGTGAAATGCAGGCTCATCGAGAAAGACGCAATTAGTTCTAAAGTCCATGTCCGTACACTCCCACTTATGAATCCAGTCAAAACGCTCCTGAATTTTTTCTTCACTGTTCCTATCTACAGGCTGGAATTAGGCTTTTTTGAGTGACAAATTACATTCAGTTCTTACAAAATTGTAGACAGTGCTTTTAGAGACCTTGAGATCCTGAAAATTTTGAAGTAGTCGCTCCATCACTTGCTCCAAGACGGCTGAAGGATTCTCATCTATATACTCCA
>NW_019671936.1:51240-223855 GCF_002708625.1 Rhizopus microsporus ATCC 52813 | reverse complement strand
TCGCTTACTCGACGCCTCCTTCATGCAAACATCTGGGTCATCTTTTGCATTTTCATCTGCCACAGAGCCTACATCGAGATTATTCTCCTGAGGCTGATTATACAAATACTGAGTGTGTGAACTAACTGTTTCTAAAGCATATCGTTCTTCGTCAATGATATAGTCCATAGGCTCAGGTCTACCGTATTCATCAACTGCATTACCGTGCCCGTCTTCGTAGAAAATTTGAAAGCTCATATTGTAATACTCGGTTTTTAATGAAAAAGAGAGCTGACGGTGCTTTCATGTCTAATATACTCATATTTTGTACGACAGGGCTCCTACATATACGACATTCAATTTGTCAGCAAGCGAAATCAGCCAATGGTTTACGTGACAATAGAGTTTAACGAACGCGAATTTTACTCTTGGCATCAGTGTCAATAATTTTTGGAAATACTGTATAACTCGAAGAAAGCCATCTTCTTCCGTCATTGCAAATTTCATTTGGAAGTATAAACATTCTTTATACACGTTTTCTGTCGTTGGCAAGCCTATGAAATACTTGAATAATCTTAGCATTTAAACATGTTTGAATGACTTATTAATACAATGAGTCGATTTAATTTTTGTTTAAGTCATATCCCGATGTAATAGTTTGATTTCTGTCTAGACTTAATGTCATGGCCATCCCTTTGCTGTTCAAATCAGTGCCGAGAGGTAATCTACTAGCTTTATGGGCAGTACGGTAGTCACGTCCCAAATGGTTTCATTCGACAGCAATGATGACAACACAAGGGCATCATATCAAAACTAAATCGACAGACTCAAGCGCGTAACACCAACGAAGAAAACAAAATTCTTGTGAAAGCTCAAGAAACTGAAGCTTTTGGAAGAGCTTTTTAATCTTTGAAAGTTGTTCTTCTTTATTCATATATCTTGTATGAATAATGGTTAAAAATATACCACCAAAACTATGCATAGCAAGGTTACTGAATGAGAAAAGAATGAAAGATACTAAATAGAACATCTTTGTGCGGCCATGATGATTTAATAATCCTCTCTATTAGAAAGAGAAAGCAATTTTTTAGTTAAAAAGTAACTTTATTAGAGTTCATCATGTTCAATAGGTTCATTGAGATCATCATAAACAACATTTGTCTTTTTCATCTCTTCATCTTTCAATCTTTCCTGTTCTGTCTTCTCTTTAGCCTTTTTCACTTCTACCTTTGCTTCTTCTGACATGGCAACCCCAATGTTCTTACGTAATAATCCTTCGACACGGCTTGTAAATTGGTTTATATCTTTCAAAGGAAATCCACTTCGGATAGATGTTGTCTCAAACATCAACTGAACCAAATTAGTCATGTCTTCAGGCATATTATCTTCTTCCACATAGCTCAACAACCTTTCGATCACTGGATGGTTGGGATTAATCTCTAGTATCTTCTTTTGAAGTTTAAGCGACTCCAAAACCATTTCCATCTGCGGATTTTTCACATTATGTCCTTGAGCATCCAACACACGTTGAGCGTGTCCACTCAAGCCATGCTTGGGCGCAACGATAGCAAAGGGAGAGGCCGTAAGACGTTGACTGATGGTTACTTTATCTATATGATCAAAGAGGATATCCTTTAACCAATCAGCCAAGGGTTTATATTTCTCTTCTTGTTCCTTTGTGTCCATACTATCTTCCAATTCTAGATCGCCCTTGGCAATATTAACAAACATTTTACCATTGTAGCCCGGGATGTGCTCGACAAAGGTTTCATCAATTGGGTCAGTAAAGTACAGGATTTCGTAGCCACGAGCCAAGAGAGATTCGATAAACGGAGACTGCTCGATTTCAGAGACGCTGCTGCCTGTCATAAAGTAAATGCTCTTTTGATTAGCCTTGGCGCGTGAGATGTAATCATCCAAACTAGTGCTGTAGGCTGTGGTGTTATGAGAGCTAGCAAAACGAAGTAAACTGGTCAATTTTTTACGATAGGCTGTATCCTCAATAGCACCAAACTTGAGCATCGCGCCGTATTGAGTCAAGAAGGCAGTATACTTGTCAGGATTAGATTGGGATAATTGAGAAAACATGTCGAGAGCCTTCTTGACCAAATGCCGAGTGATAATTCGCAGGTTACGGTGCTTCTGTAATGTTTCACGAGAGACGTTCAATGGCATATCATCAGCGTCGACGACACCACGAAGGAAAGAGAGCCATCTAGGTAATAAATCAAACTCATCAGAGATAAATACACGCTTTACAAATAACTTGATTGGCTTAATGTCTTGCATTGTTTGATAGAACTTTTCAGACATGTAGCGAGGGATATAGAGTAAAGAGCGGAATTCGAGTTCACCTTCGCCCTTGGAGTGAGACCAGCCCAGAGGTTCGTCACGGTCAAGAGTCAGAGATTGGTAAAATTCGTTATATTCCTTATCCGTTACTTCCTTGGCATCTCTTGTCCAGATAGGCTTTTGAGTATTGACTCTATCCCAGTCATAGACTGTCTTCTTCTTGGGTTCACTCTTGTTCTCCCCTTCATCCAATTCATCCTTGTCATCCTGTTGTTCCTCAACTTCATGTGCGCTCCAGACTTGAATAGGAAAAGTGATGAATTGAGAGTATTTGCGTACCAGTTCCTTCAGCGTCTTTTCATTCAAGAAACGCTCTGCATCCTTCTTTAGATAAAGCGTGATTTCTGTGCCACGGCCAAGTGTGTTTCCTCTTGGGTCTTTAGCAATCGTGAAATCATTAACAGCTTCACTCATCCAGACATATTGCTCTTCTTCATCGTTTGATTTACTTGCCACAGTGACCTTATCTGCAACTAGAAAGACAGAGTAGAAGCCAACACCAAACTGGCCAATCTGGTTCAAGGCATCCTTGTTGTTGTCTTGCATCTTGGCCAAGAATTCAGAAGTGCCTGACTTGGCGATCGTGCCTAGATTTTCCTTGAGCTGTGTCTTGGTCATACCGATACCTGTATCTCTGATCATGAGTGTCTTGTGAACAGGGTCTGCCTTGATCTGAATATGAAGATCTGGAGACGCCTTGAGCGCCTCAGGATGAGTAAGAGATAAGAAGCGAATCTTGTCCAGTGCGTCAGATGCATTCGATATGATTTCACGCAAAAAGATTTCTCTTGATTTATAAAGTGAATTGATGATCAAATTCATCATGCGTGAGACCTCTGTCTAAGATTTAAAAGTAAATAAACAAGGCAGAAGCTTATTCAACTTTGGTACTTTCTTACCTGAAAGGTGTACGTTTCGTGGTCACCGGCGTCTTGAATCTTCTGTACAATATCATCTTCTTTCTCTTGTGCAGCAAATACAAAGCTGCTTAATAGTAAAGCTAAAAAGAGAAACACAAACTTGATTCTCATTCAGATGTTTAAAGAAGAAGAAAAGAAGAACAATAAAAAATAGGCTGAACGTGTATTGATTTTATAGGACCGATAATCGAATTTCAAGGAACAAGTTTACTTTATTTAGAAGTCGCGTTCACAGCGGCACGAATGTTTGTCAATAGTCTACTCTTTTCCTGAAAGAATGTATCCACAGCCTGCAAGGTTTCTGCATTACGTGTGGCTAAATTGCGCGCTATATCAGGTTGTCCAGAGATACTTAATAGTCCAGTACTTTTGGCATGTGTCTCGAGTGAAGAGATCATGTTGATTAAATGTTCAAAATCAGCTTTATAAATGAATAAAAAAAGAAAGTTGCTTTTCTTTTATCTTTTTTTAATCTCTTTTTCTAGTTTTCTTTACCTCGAATTGCAGAAGGTTCATGTGGCATAAAAGCTGATGATTCACTTTGAGCGAATTAATGTATGCTTTTCTCTTTCTTTCTTTAATTATTTACATTTTGTCAAATAACTCTTGTCCTCTTTGCTCAATTTCAGATAATTGTGAGATTAACGTGATGAACGAATGGCGATATTCTTGAGTTGCTTTAGAAGTCATTTAAGGGAAAAAGGAAAAAAAAAAAAAAAGTCAAAAAAGTCACCCCTTTGAATAAAACTTTTTTTTTTTATCAACATGTCCAACAAACGCTCATATATTATCGAACATATGGAAGACGCCATGCATGAATGGTGTGCTTTGGAATATAAACATATGCTTCAAAATATTGGACCAGATCACTTGTACTTTACTTCTTTAACTGACAAGTGTCTAAATGAAGGCATGCCTGAAGAGCTTAGATCTGCTCAATGTTACCAATTGGACGTGTTAAACTTGCCTGGTGTCAAGAAGGAAGAGATCTGTCTGTTGGATCCAGGAGCAAAATCAGAATTAAAGCCTGAGGACGGAGAAAAGTTCAAATACTTTTTGTTTGGTGGTATCTTGGGAGATCATCCTCCAAGAGGTAAATTATAGCTGTAGACTGTACTCAATTATATTCATGTAAAATTATATAGATCGCACTGGAGAATTACGTAAACTGGGATTTGAAGGTAGACGTCTTGGACCACTTCAAATGACGACAGATACAGCTGTCAATGTGACCAAGATGATTGTTGAAGATAAAGGTGAGTTTAATCATTCAAGAAAGGACAAATAACTCACGCATCAGTCTTGAATTAGTTCCATTTGAGGAAATACCATTTATTGATTATCCTGAAATTCGATTCTCACGTACTGAGTCAGTGACGATGCCTTTTAGATACATTGCAGAATTGAAGACGATCACAACAAAGGAAGGAGAAGAGAAAACGATCAAAAAGCCTTTGATGCCTCCTGGAATGATGGAATTGTTAAAAAAGGATAATGAAATGTCACTTGATTTTTAATATATTTGCAGTTAGTATAAACGTTCTTGTCTTTTTGATTTCACGCTTAATAAACTTGAGCTTCAGCCCCAGAAAATTATAAAACTGTAGTATATCTCAAGGCCAAGAGTGGCAGGGATAAAACGAGGTCCATTATTGCATCGTTTTTACTGTCACGTTTAAAAATACACATCAAATTATAGTTCAATGGAGAATGGCTTATTATAAAAGATGCATAATGAATAGGATGCGACTTGAAGAGTCTAGCATTGCATATTGATCTTCTTTTCGTCAACATTAGCATTGAGAAAATTTCCCCAATCATACGTCGTTCAATTTCAGCTCAAAGTACCATCAATGCCACTAATAAATCAAAGTCAACAAAGTCAAACAAAATTAACTATTGTATCAGTGCCTGTTTTAGACAGATTCACTAATGTAATACAAGTGATCAACAGAAACATTTTTATATAATTTTCTCTGTTTTAGTCTATTTTCTATGGAAAACGTGATACAATGAGGGCGTTGATCACTCACCTTTTGTCGTTCTATTTCCCTTGTTCTTGTAAGTGGATTCAATGGTTGTCTAATAATCGAATAAGATGTAGTAACTCAAAGAGTACTCTTTTTTAATAGCCAAAAAGAGAATAAGTAATGGACGATAGACAACTGCTGTGTTACAGCGCCCAGTTATGAATGTTGAACTAAAGCGTGCTTTATATGTTTCAATTAAAGTAAATGTTTGACAATATGGGAATTGGAGAATATACGATTATATATAAAGAAGGATAATGGCAATTGGACTCTATTTTTACTATGGTTCAATTTCTATTTTCTAGTCTAACCCTCTTGGCTATCCTTCTCCTTGCTATCTCTGCTTCAGGCCAAAAAGTGTGTGTTGCTCAGAACAACAAGACAGATGATGCAATCACTATCATTCAAGCATTCAATGACTGTAAGGCAGGTGGCACTGTCTCTCTTCCAAAAGAGAAAACATATAATATCAAGAGTTTAATTAAGGTGACTGGCCTAAAGAATGTCAACATTGACTTTGCTGGCAAGATTGTCCTTCCTCCCTATGATCCCAAGTTCAAGGGCGGATCGGCTTACTTGGAAATATCCGGTGATAACGTCCATCTAAATGGCGGAGGAACGATTGTTGGAAATGGTCAATCATGGTAATGGTAATATTATATTTACTTTGTGTGCACTATTGACAGTAAGTTCAATAGGTACGACAAATTGGATAATACAGCCCCTATTGTGCTCCGTACTACTTCTACCAACTCGGTATTTAGTGACTTCAAGATTCTCAATGCTCCCAGAGGTCATATCGCAATTACAGGCGCTGATAATGTCGTCTTCGAAAACGTGTACCTAAATACTCGCTCGACTAGTAAAAATTTTGCTAGAAATACGGATGCTTGGGGTGTAGCATCTTCCAAGAATGTCATCTTTAGAAACTCTCAACTCACTGTTGGTGATGATTGTACAGCGATCAATGCAGCTGTCACCAACGTTACCGTCACAGGTATCAAATGCTATGAAGGACATGGATTCAGTATTGGCTCTCTTGGTCGTGGTCAACAGCCTGATTTTGTTAGTAACATTCATTTTACTAACAATGAATGTCACAGCTGTCAGAATGGTATTCGTATCAAGGCTGTTCCTGGTGGAAAGGGTGCCGTAAGTGACGTTCGTTTTCAAAATGTACAATTGTATGATACAGAGAACCCTGTGGCAATTACTACCCATTACTTTTGTGAGCAAAACAAGAATTGCAACAATGATCAATCCTTGACTATCAGTAACGTTGTTATTGATAGAATAACTGGGTAAGAAAAAAGTAAAATCAAAGAGAGAAAAAACTTAATGGTATTCCTAGAACTACCTCCAATAAAGATTTACCTGTCATAAGTATCGACTGTTCCAAGCATGGGCTTTGTAAAGATTTTTCTCTTACCAATATCAACATTAAAAAGAACCCAGCAACAAAAAAGAATGTCTGTAACTATCTAGTAGGATCTGAAAAGATTCCTTACTGCCAACAATAATCTATAGAATAAAATATTATCCTTATCAGTTTTACAAAAGAAAGTCTAATCAACTTGCTTCTAAATTATGCTTACTCAGAGGAGACGTTGTCTCTTTCCATAAAGACTGTATATCTTTCAGTCTCAATTTAAAGTTATTTCTTTTTTTTTTTTTTTACAATATTGTAATGAGTAACTGGAGTGATCTTCCAGCCGAAATATTAATAAATATCTATAGATATTTACATAGTTTAAAAGATGTCAGTCAGTGCCAACGAACATGTAAACAATGGAGCAAATCAGCCCAACTTGTACTTTATGAAAGATTAACCTTTAGTGAACGACATATTGATCAATTTGTTCAATCCATAAGATCATTTCCCTCGGATCGTACAAAGTTAACCAAGTCCATTCACTTCTCTCTCTTGTACGAGGAAAGGCATTATCGAAACAGCCGTAATTACTTACTAGAAATATCCAAACTGTGCCCTAATGTCGAAGAAGTGAGTGCATTTGGAGCAGTTCCCGAGTTTTATAGAGAGTTGGCATGCGCCGCTATCTTTTACTGGAAAAACCTCAAGCGGGTAGCAAGGCCTTTTATCAACCGCTTCAGCTTGATTGATTATAGTCTATGTGTCTTTCAGCTGGAGCATTCAATACAACAAGTGGCCATATCGAGGGATTTTTGCATGGAAGGCATTGGAAGGGATTTTCTCGAGAGATTAAACCACTTTCCTTGCCTTAACAAGATTGTCTTGATGGACCCTACAAAACCAAAGCATCTGGATGACATTCTTCAGAGGGTACCGACCATAAGTGCACTTGACCTTGTAAGTTTGGAGGATTTTGATGAATTCAAGTATGACCCGTCATTGGTAACACCCTGTCCAGATGTTAAATCAATAGAAGGCCTCATGCTGCCAGCGGACGAAAGTATTTGGAGTTATGTCAAGGACAAGTTCCCTGCACTGGAATATTTGGAAATGACAATCAATTTATCAGGCTATGAACGAGTTAAACAAGACTATTTTTGTGGACTATTGGAACATGTCCAAAGGATACCCAAGTATCATATTCAGCTATTACTTCCTCCATTCGAACTTACCAGCTTGGTACTAAGATACCAAAGACCAGTATCACTCAGCTTATATATGGACTTTAGACAAATTGATATCATACAGAAAAATGCTGAAGGAGCACCGTTGATTAGAATAGCTTATCCAACTTCTATGAATGAGATGGAAGCTATTTTAACTGAAATGCAGCTAAAGGATAGTCCAAACAGTGACTTGAAGACAAAAGATATACAAGTACATCAACTACTTGAACACTGCGGATCAGGTCTCGAGCGTTTATCACTGAAAATGGCACGCAGTGTACGTAGCTATGAGAACCCACTCAAGGACATACTTCGACTCTGCCCAATACTCAAAGAATTACATTATACGGTACATGCATTATATGAAATTTCACTTGAAGATGAAAAGAAACTACAAGCCAGCTCTATCAAATCACTGTCTATCGCTACGGGTAGTGCCGAAGAAGAAGCACTTTTACAACTATCTATCCTATTTCCTTCTCTTCGACGATTTAGATTAAGCATCGGAACATTATCATCCTACCAAAAGAACGACTGCTTTATTTTGGATATGCCCTCAACCTCTCTAGAGTATCTTTATCTTCACCTGCAAGATGTTCCATATAGTCTCAACAAATCGAAATATCAAAATGATCCTATTACTGTGAAAATATTCACAGATTCCATAGATGGAAAACTATATGCTATCAACAACAACACTCTTCAAGAATGCTTTATTCATTCTATGTCACCTAAATTATACATAAGATGTCAAGACATACAATACATTAGTCTAAAAATTGGACAACAGTTTGCTACATCATCATTGTTATCCATTTAAAAATTGAATTTCATTAAACTCAAGTTTATCAAAGGAGGCTTTTACAGTTGTTTGTTCTACTTATGACTTTTTATTATTTCCTAATGATTGAAAATGCACCACCACCAAAGTATTTTTCATCATCCTTCTTCTCTTTGGACCTTTCTAATACAGCAGTAGGATCAACTAATTCCATACTTTGTGCAGGTGTAAAAGCCAATGAGGAAGCTAGACCAGAAGTGGCAGTACCAGAAAGGCGGTTACTGAAAGGCTTGATCTTTGGTGTTTTAACTATTGTAAAAATAAGTTACTACAGTTCTTGCTTCTTTTTTTTTTTTTTTTTTTCTATATAATCTCTTACTTTTGCTTCTTTGGTCCGTAATAGAAGCTCTGATTTTTCCAATCTGCTTAGTTGCCATACCCAAGCCTTCTGTTTCGTCACCATAGCCCACCTCTTCTTCTGCTTCACCAAATGCCATACGATTACGTGCAGCTCTTAATTCGGTCATGGCATATGCTTCTTTTTGTCTTCTCACTCGTTTACCCGCTCTTCTCTTTTTAGGGCCTTCGTCTGGCACAGGTAAAGCTTTCACTACTTTAGATGGAGGAGGTTCTTGTAGCTTTTCAATCTTGGTATCAATTTCTTCTCGCATCCTTCGACCTTCATCTCCATGAGGCGACTGATGCGTAGCATCTATACGTGCAGCAAGCACAGCCTTGCCTGATATAATCTTGACCACCTTTCTGCGCAAATCCTGAGGCACAGACTTTACAATGTCTGAGTAGTAAATATAACCGGCATGTCTCTCCATGTGAGCTGTCGAGAATCCAGTGTTGGTTTTCTTATTGTTACCAAGCACCTGAACGTTACACGCGGGAATTTTGCAGAATGCCAAAAGTCCACCTGCCGCTGTCAGTAATTTAGCAGCAGTAGAGGTTCCAACAACATACGAAAGATTGGGCGCAATCACTGTCATTCTGGACTCTACATAACTCATAATCTTTTTTCGAGCTGCATCCAAGTCCAGGGCCATGTCACAAGCTTCTTCTGTTCGCTTCCATTCCTCTGCTGTCAATTCTCGACCGCTTGTTGTAGATCCTGTTACTGTGATGACCATGATAGTAGCTGAAGGAAGGATATGTCGAAGGTCAATCTTTGTAATATCCATTTCATTGCCTATGGTCTTCACTGTTCGTGCATAGTCCAAAGGGTTATGTACAAGTGTCTCAAGCTCAGGGAACTTGGGAGCGTAGTGGTCGCGAATAAACTATTTAAGCATGGATCAGTTTTTCCTCTTCTGTACTTTTATGGCCGTTCTTTTACCTTGTGAACATTTTGTATTTCATTATCAATATCTGCTGTTATGCTGTTTGACTGTACAATAAGCTTATATTCCTCATCTTCTTCCGTGGGACCAATCACATTAGCCGATGTTCGATTTTGTTCCTTGTAATAATCAATTTTCTATATAATACACATGAGTCATCCTTTTTTTTGAATTGTAGCTGTATGATCTAACCTTTAGAATATCTTGTAGCTGTTTGCTATACAATAGTTTACATGTTTTCTTGATGCTGTTTGAATCTTCTTGTAGATCATTCACAGTCTCATTATCCACATTCATTTGTTCATAAGCATCCTCCTCTTCCTTTTGTTGTTCAAGTTCTTTCCTAGCTTCCTCTTCCTCATCATAATCAGAGTTAACCTCTTCTTCGTCAGTAAAATCAAGATCTGCTGCGAGTTCGTCTGCTAAAGTAGCCATGATTATTTACAATGAAAATAAGTTCAAAACAGAAAAACTCTAGATTTGTATGACCTTTCACTATTCAAACACAGTCATGCTAAGGATTTTTTTTTTTTTTCAGAAATGACTGATTTGGTAAATGATATACATTTAAAGAAAATAAAAAGATCATTATGGGCGCATTGAAACTATATAATTTCGTCGCGCCCAGGTCAGATCAGAAAGTGCATAGAATCTAAAAACCCTTTTGAGATCAAAGGGAAAAAAGGAAGAAAAGAAGCAAAGGAAAACGAGTAAGAAGGGTACGGAACAAGGATTAGGTCGCAAGAAGTTAAGAGGAGAGAGGAGGTGGTAAATGCCATTGAGAAACTTTGCCCTAAGTCAGACGGTGGTAAATGATATACTATTTCCAGAAAGAGATGTCGCGCTGATTTATCGTTTTTTCGTATAAATTGTATTATAAAATTGTAAAAACGCGACTTTACTTTCTGAAAAGGCTGTATCGCTCCCAAAATGAGATACAAAAGTAAGGCTACTATACTGAAAAGTAATTACTAGTGTACAATCGCATGGCAGAGAATATATATGCTATCAGAGTTAAAAGCAGTGATTAGTATAGAACATTGGATAAATGTACGGTTTTCTTAGGAGACACCTCACTCTCCTAAGGAATTTTTGTGGTATCCCCTAATAGACCTGATAAACGTATTGATACTTACCTCAGTAGAAAATTATTATCATCAATGACTGGCCTAGCCTCGTTTCTTTTCAGAAAGGGAGGATAAACGCTTTGTAAAGACTAAAAGTAGTTTAATATATACTTTTAAACAAGATATTATCATGATGCCTAACTATGCGTTTGTATGACAGTAAAAAAGGCGCTTAATATCCTTTGATCAATCATGTGTTCCGATTTCACAAGGTGCTTAGGTGCTTTAAACCCAAGGATATAGCACATGTTTGCGTTTTCCTACATTTTTATATTTCCAGAGACGATTAGGAAATAAAGAAGTTCATTTTATAAGAATGCAAAATAATTATGTTGAAAGGTATCTTACTTTGCTCTTGAGTACAAGTTACATACCTGAAAGTGTGTCAAGTGAATATATTTTATTAAGATTAAAGGACAAAAAGTCAAAGTGTAGGAGTAATAGAATGAAGTTTTTATTAAAGTAATCAATAGTTTGATTTCCAAAGAGAGGGAGAGAGTTTTGAATTAGTAGAGATTTTTCTTTTGATAGCCAAGTTAAGAGAGCAAGTGGAGACTTTTGTTTTGATAGCCAAGTTTAGAGAGCAAATAGAGATTTCTTCTTTTTTTTCTTTCCATAAGTCCAGAAAGCCACATTATCGCTAGCTTTCAAGCCCAAGATGACTAGAACCATAGACTGCATGCCAGAAGACTACACGGTGTAAACCCTTCATGAATAAGGAGCACTCAAGGCTCAAAACTCAAAAATAAAAAGTCAATCTCAAAACCATACCACGGTAAGTTCAACGAAAGAGGTGCTTCAACGTACAAAGAGTGCACTTCTAAGTACCTAGGACGAAGCATTTCGAAAGGGGTGATGACCGTGGAGACATCGGAATATTGAACCTTTGGAGCATCGCAACCATCGAGCTCAGCAGCAAGGGAGGGTTTACGGGCCATTCATCAGCTGTAGAGGCAGAGCCATAACAATAGAAGCATCTTAGGGTGATCCAGCATAGAGAAGTAATGACCTGTCTGGTTAGTTTTTTTTTTTTGTTTTTTCTTCTTCTTTTCTTGTAGCAGAGTTTAATATAGTTTGGCGGATAGTGGCAAAGTAGATTGATTGATTATGTTTCTTGTAGCTTCAGGACTTGAATATGTAGTTGCTCCAAAGCAGTATTCATTAGTAGCAGACATTGATAGACGTGAGCAAAATTCTTTAGGGGCTTTCCGACGTTGATAAGCATGGGACAGGCATTCACTAGCATTTTCAGGCACTGATGATCATTTGTAGACATTGATAAGCATGAGCAGGCATTCACTGCTCTTTCCAGAGATTTGATAAGCATGAGTAGGTATTTGAGTATCTGTTTGAGTATTTGATCGTTTGATCGTTTGAGTGTATTGATAAGCAGTAGCAAGCACTTTTGGAGTATTAGCGAGCAGCAGAGATTTCTTTAAGGCTTCAGCCCGTGAGAGGTCATTATGATAGAGTAAGATGCATCAGGAACCATGAAATAGAGCCAGCAAAAGTGAATTTTCTAAACGACGGCATTAGTTATATACACTTTGAGACCATCTAAATGTTGTTATACCATTTCAACATAAGAAATAATAAAAGCATAAGAGGATTTTGAAAGAGATAAAGAATGAAGAGAAAGAAAGAAAGAAAGAAAAGAAAAGAAAAGAAAAGAAAAGAAAAAAAAAGAAAAAGAATGATCTCTTTTATAGTTTTTTGTTTACGTGAATCATGTTGTTTAGGCTGAAAGTAAGTGACTTATTCCTCATTTCTCCAATAAAGTATGAATAAATAAATAGTTTATTCTTTATCTCTTCCATATTAGAACACATCCGAGCATCCGAACGCCTCCTCCCTTTTTTTGCATATTTTTTTCACAGGCCCTTTTCTTTTGTAAGACCGCTTGTTTACATAAAGTTGACCTCACGCACACACACATAATTTTTTTTTATTATGATTGCTTCACTTTTCTTATTTTCAATACGCGTTTTCCTATTTTTCTGGTCGTTTTCTTTAAGAATGAGTAAAAAAAAAAAAAAAGTAAGGTGAGAATTAAATGTACAAGGAAAAAAGTTGAGAGGGGACGGCATCTTTAAAGATGCAGCTGATAGTAAACAAAAAATAAGGCTTTTCTCAAAGAGCACTAGGCTGCCGATTCTGTGGAACACATGCAATTGATTCCATTACAGTTGTTATTTGTCAATCAAAGAAAGAAAATCAATCATGATTGATCTATTTGGTTAGCCACTCTGGTTTGTTTCATAAAAGTAATAATGAATTACTATTTTTTGCTAAAAAGAACCAAAAACAAATCGTCCTAACCCTTATGTATCAAAACCTGTTTATCAAGTATGAAACATAGGCGATTGAGTTGCTGGCTTAGGAAAGCATAAGAATCTGTAATTTTTTTTGTTTTTATTTTTAGTGCACATGAAAAAAAGGTAAAATGTTTATCCTCTCTTTTCTGTTGTTATGACCTTATCCTTTTCTCTTCTGCTTGTGAAGTGTAGACCAAAATTGGCGACGATTATAATTGTGAGAGATTTAATGACTATACGTTCACTTTTATAGTAAAGCAATGGATCTTCTAAGTCTGCATAAGCTATTTTAAATGGCGCTCGAAACAGAATGGCTTGTTAAGGTACGTGACATACTTCACTTAATGACTTTATTATCATGGATACTCGCATATAGTGAATGAAGGGTATTTTCAAATATGTGATTTATTGGATGATGAGAAAAGAAGTTTTTATAACTATGAAAAAGAATATAAATGCATGAATGCATGAGATGGATAAAAATAAGCCTTATATGAAGATAAAATAGTAGAAGAATAACAAGAAAGAAAGAAAAAGAGACTCAATAAGTCTTAGGGGGGAGTAAAGTGATGACAGAGTAGCTTATCACTGTAGTAACAAATGTTGTCATTTAGTTGACCAAATGTATTTATTTTGTCGATCTTATAATTACTGTTGTCATGGATACTTTACTTGTAGACACAACAGCGCATGCCCTTGATGTTCGTTTTATTCATGATCAAGTTTAATGTTGACTCATTTCAGTAAAGGAAAAATGTTCTAATCAAAAGTTCAATGGCACTTGCTTTATTTTTTTAGTCAGCGAAATAAGCAAGTGAAGTTGGTTGAATTTAGTTGTTGGACTATCTCATGGATACCCACTGTCATTCATACTAGGAACTAATGCATTTTCTGGCACCTTATCTGGTTTTCCGGAGATAACTCTTTGGGGCGAGTGGTTATCATCATCCCACGCGCAGACATGCCATCCAATGTCTTCACATGCATTACTGCTCCTATCTTTCCTTTTGCATGAGAAAGCGCCTTCACAGGCCCTCCAAAATCGCCGGAGATTTTTTTAAATGAAAATAATAATGGATATTCATTAAAGAATCTTAAACATCTTAACTACCTACTGCACATACAAGCATCCCTTCAGGGTATTGATCAAAGACATTTTTTTCCTTTAGCTATCACTTTGACGGCATATTTCATGTATATCAGACGACCCTTATTATCACTGGCTTACAAATTCTCAAGTTTCTTTTCTTTTTTTTTTCGTCTACAACATCATTCGAACTTGTGCAAGCATATAGCTTCATATCGAATTAATAAATAAAAAGAAGTGATATTACAGGCATCCTTGAAGTGATAACGCGTTATGCTCAATTCTCATTGATCATGGCTGGTTCACATAGTATTCCTGTTTTCATGTCTTGATATTACGAAAGAGGCTGTATGAAGGCTCATCGGCATGTACCTATATTCTTCCTTTTGTTATTATCATATCTATGTTACAAAAAAAAAAGTTAAAAAAGAGCTTCAATGATAGACTCTCACATTTTAATATCTATATCATGTTCTGAAGGCCCAGGATCTAAAGTAAGGTCAAAGGTTTCAGTATTTGTATAGAAAGCATTCATACGATACGTATCCTAAAATTGATTTTTACGTAGTAAAGTGTCAAGGATCTGACAGTAATTAGCATTTTTTTTTTATTAAACTACGGGTTAGTTTGACCCATTTTATTCTGAATACATTCTATTTGATATCTCCAAGCCAATAGATCATATCATGGCAGATTCGAATTGTGTAAAGGATTGTTGTTGTGGATCATAGTGCTCTTATGTCGCCTTTTCTGTGATGATATAATTTTATTATGTGGTTGGGAATATGGAAGTAGGCTCAGACTTCAAGTGTTTTTGTTAAGCTAAAGGTTCAATTCTTGTGGTAAAGAAAGGTGTTTTTATTGGGATCAAATAACTGAACTATTTGCATTTGTTCTTTCTGATTAAATAACAAGCGGTGCACCCAAGGAACAAAAGAACTGTAATAAAATTAATGCATAGACGATGCCCAATAAGCTATACGCCCTAACATGTCCATTAGACCGAACATTTTTCATCAAACTTACTTTTAGGAACGTGATTTTTCATAAACGCATTGTCTTCAACTTGGAATTTCTTAGTCTCAGACGCATTTCTGTCATAGTGTTCTTCCATCTTTTCCTTCTTACCTTGCGAATTTCTTTGTGCTCCGTCTTGGATCTTCTTTAAGTCATAAGCCCTGACACCGGGAAAAGAAGCTGTTATTTTTCAGCCTAAAGTATACTGTAAAGAGCAAAATGGCAGACTACGGACAATTCTCGGCGGAAAGCTGAAATAACAAAGCACCTGACGGAGGTGGTCTAGGTGTACTCTATCGTAGGCTTTCTCCTGGTCGAGTAGCAGGCCAATAGCTTACGATTTGGACTGTCGAGCGTGCTCCATTAGTAGCTTCATGAGTAGCCTATTATCCGCTATGAAGCGGTCATGGAGAAAGCTCATCTGATAAAGGGTGATCAACAAATGGGTGCGGGGATGATGCATGAGTTGAGATTGTGAGTGAAGGCTTTACCATCAATGTTGATAAGAGATATCCGTCGTCAATTTTTCAAATCAGATAGATCCCCCCTCCCTTCTTTGGGAGAAGGGAGACGGAAGTTTCTAGCCAGGACTTCGGAAATTCGACCAAGGCCAACGCACTGTTAAAAACAGTCAAGACAATTTCACGACAAGCAAGGCGGGTGATCAACAAGCCCAAGGCTCCATATGACAGCCCATCTGCCTTCGGACTACTATGCTTAGGGCTCTTGGAATAGCCGTCAAGGAAATCATCAAATATTTTGGAAGCGATCAGGGTGCTTGTGCCATAGTAGAGAGACGAGTATCAGAAGGAATAGCTGATGAAAGCTCATCGATGGCTGGTTAGTGAATGGGCACTGGTGAGTAGAGCTCTGAGTAGTACGCTCACGTGGCATCAAGCATGTCGTCTTTGGTTGCACTGATGGTGTTGTTACGACGTGTAATATATACATTATCGTCGCTAAATTTAGTTGAAGATCGATACTACCTTACCGCATGTGATCATAGCGGGACATCAACAACGAAATTACATAAATACTGCATTGTTTTAAGTAAAATAAAAAGGGGGAGCTCTTTCTTTTGTACAGAAATTGGTCATTACTTGCAAAAACACTAGAAGACACGAACCTCTTCTATTTTTCTATTCACATAAGAATTAATCTTATCAGTGTGATGAACAGGATGCAGTAAAGGAGGGATAAGCTGGTTGGTCAACCGTATGGCAACAGTACGCTTCATGTAGCCCTCTGACAGCTTTCCTAACTCTTTCCAATAAATATCAAGACAAGTGGAGAGTGTTTCCACATGATGCTGTTGGAATATCAGCAAGTTGGAATTCGACTACATTGAGTTGAGAACTGTGCTAAAAAGTCTTTGGATGCTTACAAATTTGAGAAAAGATATCCTTATGTTCCTTCTGTAAAAGGGTCTTTCCCATCGGGAAAATCAAAGATCTTACGGCAAAAGTGATTTTTAACAACACAGTGCACTGTCAATTTGAGTATATCCCATTTGGGACACATGGAGTTGAGAATTCAAAGACTCGGCAATAGACGAAATGACCGCAGCCACCTAAACATAAACGAAAGGGGGATTCTTGGCGCACTCCTTCGTGCACTACTAAATTTCAAAACAGTACCACTGCCTTCTCATGGAGTAGTACGCGAGGAGTGTGTGTTTCCTATTGCTATTATATTATGCCGATCCAATTAGTATAAATATCATCACAAACGTGATATTTTTCGTAGGTGCGCGAAATTGAAATCATGTTATCACAAGTTTAAAAGCGTTGTGCGTATTCAGAGGCTTGAAGGTTCCCTTCTCTGCGAAATAAAGTGATATAAAACTGTTTTCAAAAAAAACTATGAATTTACTATTTTATATTAAGTGAATCAGGTGGTAGTTTCTAGAATTAACCGTAAGGATATCAAAGATATCTATTTATTGTAAAAATGCACCCACTAATAATTGCAAAGACAACTATTAGCATCTCGTACACTCCTTGCGTACTATTCCATGAGAAGGCAATGCCACTGTTTTGAGATTTGGTAGTGTGCGAGGGAGTGCGCGAGGGAGTGCGCCATGAGTCTCCCAGAAGAAAATAACCAGCTTTTTACCATCGTCACGAGCATCATCTATTTTTAAATCTCAGTCGTCTGTATAAAATTTCCAAGAGTCAGATTCCAGGTTCAAATTGTGTTAAATATGGCCCGTGGCGCCCAAAAGGAACAAGCAAGGTACGATATCTGTGAAAGCTGCAACTAATTTAATGACTTGTAAACAGACAGAGAGCTCAAAAGAAAGCTGCTGAACGCTCAAATAAAGGTTCTCAATTAGGTGCTCGTGCTGCTGGTCTTCAGGTAATGTATCTTTTTGATTAGTTAATAAAAAGTGAAAATTGAACAAGAAGAGATAAAATAGATCAAATGTCCTAAATGCCTGATTGCACTTGCCAATTACAAACTCTTGGTTCAACATTTTGAAGTAAACAAAAAAAAAAACAAGCAACGCTATGACGTATATTAAACACTGTTTTCATAGGCTAAGCATCCCAAAGATAATGTTCCACCTGAGAGTGATTTCGAAAGAAAGTGATATGAGTTTTAGTTTCCCAACCGAAAGAAAGAGAGAAAAGAGAAATAGAAATAATTACTACAAGAGCTTATTTATTAATAAACAATTTTAATCTAACAAATGAGTTCGGTTGATGATATGAGAAAGAGACAAAAACAAGTAAGGACGAAAAAAGATTACCCCTGAGTCTATATTTTTTACTACTTTTTTTTTTTTTTCCCTAATGCTCTGTGGCTGTCTTGGTAGTCAAGATGCTTGTGTGTTTTGTAATATTGTTCACAATATTGGAGAGACAAGGATAATAGTTGAAGTAATAAAGTAAATAATAAAAAGAGAATAGTAATACTTACAAAAGGGAATTCAATAGACTGAACATTTAGTTGCCTTTCGAGATCGGTCACCATCAGCCAAAGTTCATTTTCTTGTTATACCAAAAGAGCATATTGAAACAATCAAAGACTTGACTAGAGAACATATTAGTTTATGTAATGAATAGAAAAAGGAATCATGTATATATAAGATATACTCATAAATACATAAAGTACATGAGATGACTGAATTAGGAAAAAGATTACTAAAAGAAGAAGGATTCAACCCTGAGGATGAAACGCAGATCAGGTACCTTTTAATAACAGCCGTATATACTAATACTAATTAAAGCAAATAGACTTGGATTTCATGTTCCTCCTTTTAATTCGGTAAATCATTTGCATATGCACGTCATTGGATTACCTTTCAAGAACAAATTTAGATATTTAAAATACAAAGTTGGCTTACCTTGGTTTATGGATATTAATGCCCTTTTTATGTCATTAAAATCGGAGCTTTGATTCTGTTCTCTCTCTTTCTCTTGTTGCCAAAGCATTTGTCATAAATTTACAGTGTACTTTGTCGGTTCAAGCCAAAGTGATTATAAATATTAAAAAATATTACATCTACTCAACAATGACAACGAGCAAAACTTATTGACAGCGACATAAAAGAGAGAAAAATATAGAGATTGCAAAACTACAAGTCTGAGCCATTTGTCAGCGATAAGTGTACCTGTGATATTCTAAAGGATCAGATTGCATTCTTGCCAGTGACATGAGCATTGGCAGCCTCGGATTACTTGTATAACAAAGACTCAAATCCCTCATAGAGACGAGCCTTGATGTTAGACCTATCATATTCTCTTTGTTGTATTCTTTGGGGAAAAAAAAATATACAAAGAGCCCTTTCCTGTGAAATACAATGGATTGCTTGTGTCCGTTAACGCGCTTCAAGGTTTGTCTGAAGGAAAGGGTTTTTTGGTTTATTGATCAACTTTTTCTCGTGGATCAACCTTGATCAATAATTTCTATGACAAGCATCTCTCGGGATGATGCTCTGTGCATCTTCTATAATGAAGAGATTACTGATGAAGTTGCGAAAAAGCTCGCAGTGAAGCTTGATTTACTCTGCAAATTGAACATATGCTGCGCCAAAGTTCCAAGGAAATCGATGCTGCAAACAAAAGTAAAGATTAATGGCAACTCAACTTATTACCATCATTATACCAATGATCATCCAAAATCAGAGACATCCGTGGATAAAGTAATGTTTAGTAAGTGATTATGAATATTGTTTTGGTAAATCATGGCATGCATCACGTATCTGAAAATAACAATAGTCTATTACCCCATCACTGTTTGATTCTCAACTAGTCCACTGTATAGACATTAATGCCCTTTTTGTGCCACTAAAATCGGAGATTCTGTTTCTCTTTTTTCCCCCTTTTTGCAGAAAATAGCACTTCTATATAAAGTTAAGCTTTTTTATTATTATTTTTTTCTCTTCTTTTTTTTTTCTCCTTTTCTTGTAATTAAAAAATGTCTGTGTTTAATCAACTAAAAAATATATTTCGCAATAATGAAAAGTCAGAAGAAAAGGTACATAAATTAGAGACTGTATCTCGTATTGTGCAAGAAGATACAATAGCAAAATCAAGGTTACCAGAATATGAAGGATTAGAAGATTATACGCTAATAAAGAAACTGGGAGAGTAAGTAGATTATACATGTTTGTTATATATATTCTAATATTTTGTAGAGGCGCTTTTTCAATTGTATATAAATCTTTGGATAAGAAATCAAGCCAATACGTAGCAATTAAGATCATACGAAAATCAGAGTTAAATCAAATTCAGGTAAATACAAATGTCACGAGAATGAATACATGTATAACCTTTCATTAGAAAGCAAGTGTCTTGAAAGAAGTGCAAATCATGCGTACTATTAATCATTCTTCGATTGTCAAATTGTTATTATTTAAAGAAACCAAAGAAGTAATAATAACAATATCATTATCTACACTTTTTCTCATTTTTATGGTAGCATTACTTTTTAGTCTTGGAGTTAATGGAAGGCGGTGAAATATTTCATCAAATCGTCCAGCTGACTTACTTTAGTGAAGATTTAGCACGTCATTGTATTAAACAAGTAGCTGAAGGTATTCGTTACTTGCATGAGGAAAGAGGGGTTGTTCACAGGTAAGATTAGGGCAATTTGCTGGCATGTTTCCTCATTTCTTTTTATTGTAGAGATATTAAACCTGAGAACATATTGTTTCAATCTATACCATTTATGGAACGCAGATTTAGTCCACTTTCTACTCAACCAGAGAACGAAGATGAGCCTAAAGAGGATGAGGGTGAATTTGTACCTGGTCTAGGGGGCGGTGGTGTCGGCCAAGTCAAGATTGCTGATTTTGGTCTATCCAAGATTGTGTGGGATAAGCAAACGATGACGCCCTGTGGTACGGTTGGATACACAGCTCCTGAAATCGTTAGAGATGAGCGTTATTCAAAGTCAGTCGACATGTGGGCCCTGGGCTGCGTTCTCTATACCATGCTCTGTGGGTTTCCGCCGTTCTATGATGAAAGCATTGATACCCTGACAGAAAAGGTTGCCAAGGGTCAATATACCTTTTTGAGTCCTTGGTGGGATCATATATCAGATGATGCCAAAGATCTCGTCAAGCACTTATTAGAAATTAACCCTAAAAAGAGATACACAATTAATCAGTTCCTAGCTCATCCTTGGCTTCATCGATGGGTAATATAGTTATATAATAGACTTTAATCATTTGCGCTCAAACGATATTTAGGATACACCTGTCGTACAAGACGATCAACATAAACCAGTAACAAAGACGAGTATCTGCAGCTCGCCTGATTTAATTGTCCCTCCTTCTACCACAACTTCACTTGCTACAGAAACCATCTCGGTCACATCTACACCAGCAAAATCAAAACGAAAGGAGTTATTTTTATCTGGTCTTTCGTCGATGAAGGAAGTCTTTGACGTGTCATACGCGGTTCATCGTATAGGAGAAGAGCGTGCATACAGAAGAGAAAATAAACACAAGAGGTCAAAATGGCATACATTTGGCTTACGGTCTCATCATAATGACGATGTGTCGGATGAATCGAATACAGAAGAGGATGAAAGTGCAGTAGATCAAATTGCGGATAAACTAAAATCTCAACAGTTGGATGAGGGTGTTGGTAAACTATCCATCCATAAGTCGTACCCCAAGCCTATCAAAAAGGCGTTTGATTTAAATATGAACAACTCCACTTTACTGGGAAGAAGGAGTAAGCATGTAGCTATACAGCAATAGTCATTTAGTTGTAAATAATAATAATAATAATAAAAAAACAGCTACAGTGTTTCCACCCTCAATTTACCAAATGTTTGAATTATTTTGGACATTTTTGTGAAGATAAATTACCCAGAAAAATTAAACTAATTTGATCAGGTATTCGAAGCTAATTTGCCCTGCGTCTTGAAAATATATTACCAGCTTTTCACAATAAGGTCAGCAATTTCTGGTCAAATGTCAAAATGATTATAAAGATTCCTTTATTGAGACATTTAGGAAAAATATCTATAGAATACTAGATCATATTTTACAAATGTTCAATTTATGCGTGCTTCAGGTATGCAGCAATAATTTCAAACATATACGCTATTCTATCAGGTGCCCAATTTGATTTTATGATTTTCTACCTTCGCCACTTAATAAAAAAAACTGCATTTGTAAGCAATCCGTTAATATTTTCGTAATGAAACAAATGTCAACTTTTGTGTTCTGCATTAACACAAAAAATATGCACATACAGAAGCTGACATTTAACATAAATCAATCTTAAAGGCCCATATGTATGCTATTTTGATCATTACAAATACATGCACATTTATTATTCAATGCTCTTGTTTACTTAATTACAGCGTCTATTCATCCATGCACACTTACTAAATACTAAAAAGAGTATACACAACTAGTACTTCATTCATCTAGGCTCGAAGGGCAAGCTTGGCCGTTATAACATTCACACTTATTAAATATATACCGCTAGATACTGTGTACTTCTTTTAGTAGCGCTCAAATAAAATAATGTTTTTCAAATATATAGTAGTAGTTAAATGTCTCTCGGTATAAATTTGAATATACTCTCGAAATTTTATTTTATTCATCAAAGATATAGGTATCCCATTGTACGCTTGAAGTCCACGCCTCGGTTTCGAATTGACGAATGCATTTGCCTTTACCTATAATGCCTTTCATCTTGCTGTTTGTATTGTGTGAATAGTTCTTCATGTTTTTTTCTATTCCGTCCATCATATACTATAGGAAAAATCAAATATCTATGGCTTTTTTTTTGACCCTTTATGCAACTTACTTCAACTTGCCCTAATAAATCAATAATTTTTCTGATACCTTCAGTTTTGATCCCTGCAAGAGTCCTTGGGTATTCAGCGTCCAGTGTGTTTTGTACAGAATATACTTGTTTGTCAATCAGTGAGAGGACACACAGAGAGATATTCTGGCCCATTATTTGCAATATTGGCATATGTACTTCACTGGCTTGACTTTGAGGCAAATATAGTAGTTTCTTGAGCAACGAGTTCAAGTGACACTTGAATGCTAGTACTGATCTCAGTTTGTCATTGTATAATTTTCCTTCAGTAATTGCCTTGGTACTTGCAAACTCGCCCGTAGTAGCTTCAATGGGACCTTTCTCAGTATCAGTTATTACGCGCAAATCAAGCCTATAATTTAAATCCGCGTTTCTGCAGTCAGCCGAAACGGTATCACCCCTGTTATGCAAAATTACGATCAATACTGAGGTATTGGTTGTTGTTAGTACTCGCGTAAATGTGTAGAATGAATCAAAGAAATGATGAGTCTCTGTTTTATCCTTTTATTCGAAGCGAGGGAGGAAGAGCTCATAGCAAAAAGAAATTAGGTTGTTTTAAAAGAGGTCGGAGTACTAACTAAGGTACATGTAATTAAGTCAAATGTAATCTCACACGTAACGATTAGTATTAGACATGGTCAAATACGACATTGCCCCCTACCAGTTTGAGATTACGTTTGAAAGACTTGGTTTATATTGGGAGAATGAAGTAAATAGATGTTTACTAAGAGCATCATTAAATGAATGCAATTAGTGGGATTTTGTAAGTCTTTTACTGGATCGTGTGGGTGTAACAGAAGATGTGGCTTTGTTACGCTTTAAAGAACGGTTTGATTTTGACTTTGGTTTTTTGTTCTTGTTTTGCACATTTGGACTATGTCTGATGAAATTAGTTTAATTTTTCTGGGTAATTATCCTCACAAAAATGCTCAAAATAATTCAAACATTTGGTAAATTAAGAGCGGAAGTACTGTCTTTGGCCAAATGACTGATTGACTGCTAAACTTGAAACGGTACTTGTCAATTCGAATACCGCAGTGTCGTCATTCTCGGGCGCGACGAGGATTTTTATTTGCTGTTCTCCTCTCACTCACACTCTATCTTTTCCTTTTCTCTTCACTACTCCGTTTTACGTTTTAAAGGTACACTGATAAATACTGTTACTATACTTCTTTTTTTTTTATCTAAACTTGAACCTATTAAATAGCCTAAGAATATTTATACAATGAGTGAATACTGGTAAACCATTTCATTAATCAAGATGAAACACTCCCTTTTTGACAGTTTTTATTTCTTTAGTCCTGTCTATGCTCCTTTCTTTGGCACTATGGGTTGTGCTGCTGCTATTGTCTTTAGCTGTAAGTATACTATAATACCCTTCTATCTCATATACTCATATCATCCCTAGGTCTCGGCGCTGCCTATGGCACTGCTAAGTCTGGTGTCGGCCTTTCTGCTATGGGTGTCTTGCGTCCCGATTTACTCGTGAAGTGTATTGTCCCTGTTGTCATGGCTGGTATCTTGGGTATTTATGGTGTTGTCGTTTCTGTACTCTTATCTGGTGGCCGTAAGTTTTCTATACTTACTTTTCTATAGTCGCTGACTTTTTTTTTTTTGGCTTCTAGTTGCTATGAAGCAAACTCTTTTTAGCGGTTTCGTTCAAATGGCTGCTGGTCTTTCTGTTGGTCTTTCTTGTCTTGCCGGTAAGCTCATTTATAACAAAAAAGAGGAAAAAGACACTTAGTTTTTAATAGCTGGTATTGCCATTGGTATCACTGGTGACGCTGGTGTACGTGCAACTGCTCAACAACCCAGAATGTTTGTCGGCATGGTAAAAAAAAGAACGGAAAATAACGATTTACATAAAGATACTCATACTATTCTGTAGATCTTGATCTTGATTTTCGCCGAAGTTTTGGGCCTTTATGGTCTTATTGTTGCTTTAATCTTGAATACCAAGGCCTCTGGTGCTGACAGTGTTTGCCAGTAAAAAAATATTGATTGATTACTGCAAGTACATATACCGCGTTCTTTAAATAAAGAAAAATAACAAAACCTAAAGTATTAAACATGTATATGTACATACAATTCTATTAAAGGGGAATCAACATAAAATTACAAAGTGTCTATGAGTTTTGGTTTTTAAAATCATTGTTCAGTGCCTTGATAGCTGAAATAGTGCCAAAGATTAAACCGACAATACCAAGCAAGAGAGTCAAGAAGCCCAAGATGTAATCATACCAAGGTTTGCCTCGAATACCCGTCAGTTTATAGTAAAAGATGACGGGAAAGATAAAGACTAGCGCACAGTTGGAAAAAGCACCGAGAAGAGACATAAAGTCGCCAAAGAAGGGCACAAAGATGGCAATGACAGCAATAGCCACAATCAGTGCTCCACGGAATAACCAACGGAGGATCCATTCGACTACAAACGAACGGTGATCTGGACCAATCTTGAGCATTTTTTCAACATCAATAGCAAACGATGTCAGCAGAATAGGTGTTGCCAGAATCAAATGAATGGTGATGATGATGATCGATGCTGATTTAGGGCCGCCATCGGGTAAACTGTCGTACACAGGCGATTTGACACTTGTACCGTATACATAGTAGCCGGGAACGGCTGTAAGGAAGTAAAGGATGACGCAAAAGGTAAGGCCGGTAAAGCAGACCTTGTTCCAATCCTTAGGTCGACGCATACCTGCTTCTACATGAGCATATACAGGGTTTCCACCTATATAATAACATCAATATCTTATCTTTGACTTGTTTGTGTTTTCCTTACCAAAGCTAAATACGATGGAACTAAGAGCAATGGGGAACATATCCCAGATGACAGAATCATGGTGAGCCTGCTCTGCTGGTACATACTGTTGAACAGCGACACCAAGAACGATGAGAATAACAATAACCGTAGAAAGCATACCGAAGCAACTGAGAATACCAATCTCTTTTAGAGAGCGAAAGAATAAGAAGGGAACAGCAACAATGGCTGTACAGATGATAACCCATATAGGAAATGTCAATTCGGCAGATGTACCTTTGGCTACATTGTGCAGGTTGAGTCCAGATAGCAGAAGGTAAAGGACAGGTACTCCCACTAGAGTGATAGCTGTAAAGAAGAAAGCAAGCCAGCCGCCAATGGGACCAAAGGCAGCTTCGGCCACTTCTTGATAAGAAGACAAACGATGTGTTCCGTCATAATACATGGATTTGATTAAAATAATGCCCGTGTCTATATTAATTGTTAGTCAGCTTCAACTGAACATGAACTGATAAAACGCCTATTACAAACAGATAAAATCCAACTAAGACCCAAGATGAATAAACCAATCCATCCACCTTGACTAAGGGCGTAAGGTAAGCCCAGTGCACCAGTACCCGCGACAACACAGACAACATTAAAGAAGGCAGTAAAACTTGATCCCTGTTTTGATCTGTCGATGCCAAACTGTAATTTGTCTTGATTTGCTTCTGCTGTCACCTCATAATCATATACTATGACTCTTTAAGTACATTATCCTCGTGTACTTGATCCACTATTGTACCTGTGTCAATTGATTCATCCTTGCTGGATGAAAAGTATTTTTTGATCATCTTCCCTTTACTTGACTGGAAAAGAAAGAAACAAAAAAAAAAAAAAATAAGAAAATTTTTTTAAAAACAACGGCTAATGGTAGGATTGCTTTGTTTGCGGAGAAATAGAATAGTAATGAATACGAGACGACTGGATATGTATGAGCAGCCCTTTTTTTTTTTTTTGGAGACCCTTCAATTCTATCTGAGCGGATCAAAAATAGTGCATATGGTTCCCACGACTGTTGCTCAAAGATGACCTTGAAAAACCAAAACGAAGAATTAAAAAAAAAAAAGTGTGAAAGACAAAGCATTTAGAATTTACTTTTTTTTTGTAGTTTTGAAAAAGTATATTTTTCTAAAGAGACTTTTGCAATCAAAAGCTTAATCCTCTTTAGGACGCAATTCAGAATTAAAGATGGGCGAAATGTAAAGGAGTGAAAGAAGAAAAAAGTTAATTTTCTGCTCATGCAAAGTATGAACATGTCAGTGTTCCAAATGAAACCTTTGATTTTTCCCATGGATATGCCTACTGTCTCCATGACAACAACAGTGTAATATAAATATGATATGATACTTTACGTTCAAGTGACGTATTGAACAAGAGATCAGATAGTGATAGACTTGGTGCAACCTATAGTTTGTTCTATTATTTAGGATATTTCATCAAAGATTACCGCTGTTGCATAATGCTAATATCACGAGATTACCTTTTATTATGCATCAAATCCAAATAGAATACATGATGCATCTCCTCGTTATCTATGCACCGACAATGCTTATTTTACTAGCATGCCAACTGCATTCTCTAGTAGTTAAAGCATTCATTATCCATGGCGTCTTGGATGAATATACATTTCAATTAGAATATTTCGGATAACAGATAATTTGAACTCTATCCCATACATATTTATTTACTTCTTTAGTTTCTTCAAACAATGTGAAAGGGGGAAGATACATAAATAAATCATCTAGTTACCATAAAGGGATGGTCCTTGATACATACCTGTTTGTATTTTTTTTTTATATATATAAAGGATTATTTGTTTATTACATGTCTAGATATGCATTATACAAATGGTAGAGAAGGATTAGATGAATTCTTTTGATTAAATGTGTTGGCGTGTCTAGAGTTGGTAGAGGTTGTTGTAGAAGTTGATGTAGTGGCAGTAGGATAAGTCATGAATAAATTTCCATTACTAATAGGTATAGTAGGTAGCTGGTAAATAGTAGATGAAGGAACAGTGTACATCATGGGCGAGACAGGCCTTCCATAGTCAAACATGAACTGTTGTTGTTGTTGCTGTTGCTGTTGGAGCTGATATTGAAGCGGTTGTTTATTTGATTTCTTTGTCTTTACTTGGTGCTGTTGTTGCAGCTGCAATTGCTGAAAACTGATATTATGTGCTCCTGGTTCTGGTAGTTTACCCAAAAGCCCCTCAATCTTTACTTTGCCTGGCACTATTTTGGGTTTTTGACGTTTGGCTTCTGCCTTTTCTTGCTCTCTTTGTATCAATAAGTCCATACCAGACATGCGCATTTGTTGTTTTCTTTGTTGTTGTTGATGATGATGTTGCTGCTGCTGCTGCTGCTGTTGTTGTTGTTGATGATGATGATATTGATAGTGATGCATTTGATAGAGTGCATCATACGGCTGTTGGTACCTCAAATTTTGACCAATGATCTCGTCATCCTCATCCACCATTTGTTGTTGATAACTAACTCTTCTCATTATTAATGCCCCTTCTTCGTTTATAGACTTATTACTAGCATTATCCATGCGGGTTTGTCGTAAAGTATGTAGCTTTGGATGCGATTTTGTTTTCCTAGGTGCTTGATCTAGATAACAAAAAGGTAAGCAACTCCGAATATAACCCACAAAACAAGTATAGTTTCTGAAAAGGAGGGCAATAAAGGGGGTGAAGTGAAAATAAAAAAAAGAAAGAGAGGGAAGAAGTGAAGGAGAACATATACCTGTTATGTCATTATCTTCTTCATTATCACTTGATAGGGTAATCGATCTAGTTGTCTTCTTGTATAGAGCTATTTTGACATTGTCATCATCATCATCGTCCTCTTCTTCACTCGTTTGATTGTCATCCTCTTCTTCATCATCACTAGGTACGCACTGAAGGTTTCTCTTGTTTTTGTATCCTTTATTGTCTTTAGTATGCAATAGCAATCATGTTTATTTCAGTTACCATTGAAATAAGGGGATTGACGTCTGTCTTGCATGATAGATGCCGGTGTATTAAAGTGAAGTTGACTAAAGCCTTCTCTCAAGTTATCAACAGACATGATTATGTATATTTATAAAAAAGAAAGAGAAAAAAAGAGAGAAAGAAAGAAAGAAATAGATTTATTTACTTGACAATTTTATATATGGAAATAGAATATATGGGACATTTAAAAAAGGGGGAGAAAAGGGATAGAAAGGAAAGAATAACCTAAAAATAGAACTATTTGACTGCATTAAAGATCATGGATACACGCGCGTCTTATTCGTCCTGAATATATCTGTCGCGTTACAATCCCTTCTAAAAATGTGGGATGGTCCGGGGAACCTCTTTTAAAAACAACCAGTTCTTCTTATCATGATGATGCGTCATCTTCTTCAAATCTAATAGTGTATTCTTAATAAATATTATAAATCCACAGAAGAGACAACGTTGATCGTTTGCCTTCATAAAGACTATATATAGCCAATGAAGTATCGCTTTCAATACTTTTTACCTTATTTAGAAAATACACAAACTTTTCAATCATTAGATACGAAAAAATCGAGCCGTGTGAGGACTCTTTTTGTTTCATTGCAATATTTAATACGGCGTGTGTCCGGATTATATAGTACTCGGGGGTCCATCTTGTTATTTGGCGTTGGCGGTGTTCTATATTTTTTTATGTAAAATATCATTGAAACATTTCATTATTGATTTTTAAGACTTGCCAGAAGAAATCAATGTATTAGTAACATCATATCATAAAAAGATTTTCTTCATTGCTGCTCCTCAAATTTTCTTGAAGGATACCAGCTACTCGTAGTTATTGTCTTTTGTTTTGGGATCTCTTGCTTAAGAGGCAAAGACGAAGCAAGGGAGAGGAGAGATGTTTACTGGTCAGCTAAAAGAGATCTTGATCCAGTTTCGAATAGCTAAAACATTCAGAATATTACTTGGCCTATGCGAACTGATAAATAACAAGGCACCTACTTCTTTGAGCTGAAAGCTCAAGTTTTTCATGTCACTGAACTGATCAGCTTCGCTTCTTCCGCTGTAATCCCTTCACTCAAAACAAAATTATCATGGTAACATCAGCATCTTCAGGAACGATATCATCCTCTAGACTCCGTCAATATTGTAAGAGCTAATACCTCGAAATATCTTCTGCGCTCCTTATTTAAATCATAGATTTAGTTGCATTTATGTTCACATCTTGTAGTATTTTTGCATTATCACTATAATAGAGAAGCAAACAAATAAACTCGTCTTTATCTGCCTAGAGTGGTATGTAAGAGTCTGTAAGTATGGTAACGCCGTCCTAAGGTAACTCATGAGCTTGCATAAAAATCAAAAAGGGAGCAGTCATAAGCCACAGGACAAATTTTGGAAGTCAAATCCCACTTGCTTTTTTTTTAAATATACTTTTTCTTTTATAGATTATAAATGTCAGCATATAAAGCAGTAACCAAGAAGAATTCTGAAGACAAGAGAATTAACAAACAGAGAGTCATGATGCTCTGCTCTCGTGGCGTCACTTATCGGTAAATACTTATATTGATAGTAAATAGGTTAAAGGCTAATAACAAAAACACAGCTACCGACATCTTATGAATGATCTTGAAGGTTTACTTCCTCATTCCAAAAAAGACGCCAAGCTTGATACAAAGAACAACTTGTATATCTTGAACGAATTGGCTGATCTCAACAATTGTAACAATGCTGTATTTTTTGAAACCAGAAAGAAGCAGGATCTGTATGTTTGGATGGCCAAGACACCTAATGGCCCTTCTGCCAAATTCCACCTTCAGAACTTGCATACGATGGATGAATTAAAGATGACGGGTAATTGTCTCAAGGGATCTAGACATATTTTGTCATTTGACAAGACGTTTGATTCTGCACCTCACTGGAGTTTATTAAAAGAATTACTGGGTCAAATATTCAATGTGCCCAAGGGATCAAGACGCTCAAAGCCTTTCATTGACCATGTATTGTCATTTTCTATTGTAGATAACCGTATCTGGTTCAGAAATTATCAGGTAAGCCTTTCTTTCTTAAGAGTTATCTGTGTATAGTAATTAAATTAAAATTTTATAGATTGTTGAAAAGAATAAGCAGAATACACCAGACTTTAGTCATTTAGATAAAGGCGAGATGTCTCTAGTAGAAATTGGTCCTCGATTCTGTATGACTCCCATCAGAATCTTTGAAGGTTCTTTTGGTGGGCCTACTGTATTCGAGAATCCTGAATTCGTTCATCCCAACTTTGTTCGTGCTGCTATGCGTAAGAGTAAGCTTGTGAAATATGCTGCTAGACAAAAGAACAACATGGAACGTAATGCTCGTCTCTCTATGGCAAAGGAAAGCCGAGAAACCGAGATTAGCGACAAGTCTGTCTTCAAATAAAGCTGTAATATAATAATAAAGCATCCTTAATTTGTTCCATACGATGTGCAGACCATCTATTCTTTTTTAGACACATCCTTGAAAACTCAATAAACAGTGTCTTTTGAATTCATATGATATGTTGGTGTGTAGTTCGGTTATTCCTAAATTAGCTTGTTTATACAAGCTACCGTATAAATGTATATATAATGCAGATGACTTGTGTTTGGCAAGATTCTTATTTATAAGCCCTATTAGCTTGTGCGCGCCTTAGACTTTTAAAATGTCTTTTACCTATATCGGCTTGTGGTGTATTACGTTGCTTTCTTCCCTTAATAAATATCATCCAAGCGATAAAAAATATCTGCCTAACTTAATCTCAAGTACCACGAATTTGTCAACAGGAACTAACCACGAAAAGCTCTTTTATTGGGGGATCTCACCAACAAAAGAGAGATGAAAATATCAGATATAATATTAGAACTCAGCGCAGAGACACAGGAGGAGCGAGAGAGGGACTACTTGCAGAACTAAAAAACTTTTTTTTCTTCTTTTACCTTTTTTTTTCAAAAACAAATAATAAATTATCAGCATGTCTTTCACACTTCTTGCTATGGAAAATCCTTTATTGGATATTCAATGTAAGCCCAGCGAGGAACTTCTCAAGAAGTACAATTTGAAGGCAAACGATGCTATCTTGGCCGACGACTCTCACCAACCTTTGTACAAGGAAATCCTTGACAACTATGAGGTTAATTATGTTGCTGGTGGCGCTGCCCAAAACACGGCTCGTGGTGCTCAATTCTTTTTACCTCCCAAGTCTGTTATCTATATGGGCTGTGTCTCTGATGATAAGTTTGCCGAGACCATGAAGAAGGCTGCTGAAGCTGATGGTTTGACTACTAACTATGAAGTGACCAAGGAAGCACCTACTGGTGTCTGTGCTGTCTTGATCACTGGCCATAACCGGTAAGTTGGAATACGCGTTCTGTGGATACCAATATATATATATATATATATATAATGCTAACAGCTAGTGTAAAATAGTTCTCTTGTTACAAGATTAGATGCCGCTGAAAAGTTCCAAGTGTCTTTCCTTCAAAGCCCCGAAAACTGGAAATATGTTGAAGAAGCCAAATACTACTACTTTGGCAGCTTCTTCATCACTCACGATGGTGGATACCAATCTGCTCTTTTAGTTTCTGAACACGCTGCCAAGAACAACAAGACCTTTGCTCTCAACTTGAGCGCACCCTTCTTGTCCATGTTCTTCAAGGAACGTCTTGATGCCGTCATCAAGAACACTGATATCCTCTTTGGTAATGAAGACGAAGCTCGTACATATGCCAAACAGATGAACTGGGGTACTGAAGATGTTGAGGAGATTGCAAAGAAATTGTCTCAGTTGGAAAAGAGCAACAGCAGACCCCGTTTGGTTGTCATCACTCAAGGTGCTCATGCTACTGTCACTGCTATCGGTAACAAAAGTCATAGCTACCCTGTGATCAAGGTCGATGAAAGCGAAATCATTGATACCAATGGCTGTGGCGATGGTTTCTGTGGTGGTTTCATGGGATTGTACGCCCAAGGTGTTGAAGACCCTGCTCGCTGTGTTCAAGCTGGTCATTATCTCGCTAATCTTGTCATCAAGAACATCGGCCCTACCTACCCTCCCATGTCTGAAAGAACAAATGTCCCTTCTTTCTAAGCTGATTTTTGTTTTAAAGCTTTGTTAAACATGTACAAGACATGGTTGTATCATACTTTCAAACACATAATGTAATTTAATAAACCATTATTCAAACCAAAGGGAGTGTGTCTATCAATGAATTATGTGTGCAGTTAAAGCCATAATTTATTGAATAAATAACAAAGCAACAATCTATTGTTCTATCTTTATTTTTTTGCTGCTTTGAGATGTAGTGGATGATGATGTCGTTTCATTTCTGACAAATGTTACCGACTACATTTTATAAGCCTCATGTGTCTTGTTTACCTTTTTCTGTCATTCAAATCATTTCTCTCCTGTTCTATTATGGAGTTCAATATGTTGACATACTAAAATATTCAAAAAGGACCTACCTGTAGGTACATATTCTTCCTCTCTAAGGATTGAAAATGAATTTTCACTAGAACAATTAGTCAGTTTATGAAATATTAGCTCCTCTCTCTCTGGGTGTGTTCCTACCGATGTTCCAGATTCATTCTACATTCTAATGCTTGTAAGTCTGTTTCATTAAAGTCCTGATCAAACATATCATCACCCTCTGATGTTACAATTAATATCGAAATGTCATTATTTCATTCCATATTACCATATGAAAAACCATCCTCTGGTATCAAAGGCTGATAAGGTGGTATAGATTGAGGTGCAGAGGATGTGGTGGCAGGTACATGGGCTGATCGAACTGAATCATTTGTGTCCACAATCTCAGGTTTGGTATTTGTGATATTTTTTGACTGCCGCACGTTTGCAGTGGAAGTAGTAGGCGCGCTAAAGTTAGTAGTAGTAGCATCAGACGTAGACGCGCTCTTGGATGTATCGAATTGACTGTGTCGATAAAGATTGGCTGGAGTAAATTTGATCTTTCTTTGATGGTTAATTATAAGATAAGCACAATTAGTATTGATGCTTACTTGAGGGTTTGCCATCCTTGCTATACCGCTTAAATAAACTTTGTCATAGATACAATTTCCTAACGCGTTGCCAAAGTTGCGCAAAGTTCGCTTTGTGGCATCTGTGACTGCTTGTTTTTTGGCTTTCTCAAATGCGATTGCTTTGCTTTTGCTATTTTCTGCAGATCCGTAGCCAATGTCCTACAGTACGTTGTCAATAACCACTTGGACTGAAACCCATTGTCTTTTATACCTCATGAAATGTTCCATCCTTTAGGCTAACTCTCACAGTCACTGATACACCAAGGTTAACACGTCCATTTTCAAGCACATCTGCCTATTGAAGACTATGTGAATAGTGTAGTTAACATTAAAAGTAATTATTTACAAAGTCGACGGTAGTGTCCTTTATTTCTGAAGTCCAACCATTGAAACCAAAGATTTCATTTGCTAGATTGATTGCAGTTTTGCCTTCAATGTAAGTCAATCGCCCTGATGGTCCTGGTCGCTGTGTTAAAAACTCTGGTCCAAGAGATCGCTGTAGTTTTTCTGAGATAAGCTTTATTTCTTCTTCTGTAAATGGTGTATTTGTTGTCATCGCTTCCGTAGTAAAGAAAGGAGAAAGAACAAAGAGAAAAAGTTTTTGAATGTCCGTGCATAAAAAACAAAGACTTCATTTTCTGCATTTCTTTAAATATTATTCCCAGACTGGATCAGTCTTGTTGACAAGAGGAAATAATCGACTGAAAGAGTCAATAAAGAATATGAATGATTAATAACTCGGGTCATATAAGAAGAAACAGCGACGCTGTTGATCTCTTTATTGAACTCAAACAAAGGTAGATGAAGGAAAGAGTCGCTGACTGGAAAGCTCTTATGTACACTTTAAACTCTTATTTTTATATTAGTCAGACACCTTGATAGTAAGTCAAGATGACTCTTCAAATAGCTGCGCCTCCTTGTTTATGCGTCACTTTAGATAAATTTTTATATTTCAATGCACGTTTTATTGCGGCGACAGAGCTGGAATCTCTAAGGCAATTACTTGCTTTTACATAAAGATGTTTTGAAGTGGTTTTAATCTTGTGTTTAAAGCATATTATCAGTTTCTCATTGGATGATATTGAATAATCTATCTCTTAACTATCATTTGCTAGTTTTTCTGATCATCATTCAGAGTAGATCCGGACCTTGGTTTCTCCGACTATTTTTAATCTACATGCGGGGAAGATATCCACGCGAGTATTTATTTAAGCGTATCTATTTCTCTTTTTTAGACTTTTTCTTCTTTTTTGTGTATGTAATATGTCAGCAATGGTAGATAATGGAGATTATCCATTAGAAAGGACGATTTCATGGCAAGATATTAGAGACGCACCTCTTTTATCTAGCAGACATTCTCAAAATGATCAAGGCTACATTTATGTTGATAGCAATAATCGAAAATATAGAAAACCACCTGTTCATTTTTCAGTGAATATCACTAGTATCGATGGTGACCCTCATAAGAAAACATGTCAACCAGGCTCAACTGTTTCAGGTTATGTTCAGCTCAATTTGGACTCACCACTGGCAGCACAATATCTCAAATTACTATTCAGAGCAACAGGTAAAAAAAGATACATGTCGAGAGAAAATAAAGTAACTCAATTTCCAAATTAGAACACATTTACAAAGACAATAACAAGAAAGTGCGTGAACGTTTATTTTCTATCAGAACTACCTTGTGGGGGACACCTTCTATCTCTGACTATCAATGGCCAATGTTGGAACCAGGAAAGCATCGTTTCCAGTTCCTGTGTGAATTGCCGTTAATCAATTATCCTCCTAGTTTCAGGCATCATTTGGCCTCGTGTGAGTTTGAATTTTTAGCTTCCCTGGAGCGACCGGGTATCAGGCCCTTTCAGACAGTACCCGTCTTTATTCGATACCAGCCATTGGTACTAACTTCACCTTTAAAATCACCTCGACCACATAGAGAAGAAACAGTATTTAATAATCAAACAGTCACCATGATCCTACCAAAGGGATGCAACTACAATATCAACGATTATACCCACAAGAGTACGATGGACGTTCATCTCTCATTTTCTCAACATACGCCCATAAACCATATCGAAGCCACTATCAAAAGAGAAATACATGTCTCTTATGGTTCCTATCAACAGACGGATACCATGGTGATGAGTCACACTGATCAATCATCTTTCTATCTTCAGCAAACAAGAGATGGACAGCTTCTCTATCTCATTCAGGTGCCAATGCCTACCGAACACAACAAATTCAATTCTTCCGCGGTTCAAAGGAACTTTAGTGTCTTGGGCATGACTACATCACTTGTTGAACATTCAAAACACACTCGCATTATCTACAAGCTGGTAATCACAGCAAAGATCAGACATGGCTTTCTGTATCAAAAGCGTACACTGTTTTCAACTATACTTCAAATAGGCACACTTCCACATGGAGTTCAAGTACCTTCAAATGTTGTATCCTATACC
Organism: Rhizopus microsporus ATCC 52813; assembly: GCF_002708625.1. Lineage (NCBI taxonomy): Eukaryota > Fungi > Mucoromycota > Mucoromycetes > Mucorales > Rhizopodaceae > Rhizopus > Rhizopus microsporus. Next base: position 187,711 of record NW_019671936.1, on the reverse strand, counting down.
ACAATCGCATCAGAATCATCTACATCGGCAACAAGGCCTCGGTTCTTGTATGTACCTGATATAGGTGAAGAGCAATTACCTGCATACGGAGAAGAACCGTCCCCTCCAAAGTACTCTTCTTGTCATAGAAACTGACTGTTTATTTAATCCTGTTTGATTTTCCCTGTAAATAATAATCACTTGTAGAACATCAGTATGACTCTTGTATATCAATAAAAAAAAAACTGGTAACATATTAATAAGCCATCTCATTTTTATTTGAGAGTATTATTTTATCCTCCTCCCAAAAAGAATAATGTAGTACTTTAGTTATGGATGTCCTCTCTTCTTGCCCAAAAGCAACCTCTACAGTCATTTATGCTATTAAGCATATCTCATAATGATTTCCATTAAAAGTAACACTTTGTAACAATTACAGATACAAAAGAACATTAGTTTTCAGACAATTTTAAAAATAATAATTGCTCTTTTTACCTGCAAAACCTTTAAGCTAGCGTCCCACCGGAATGGGACGAGGCAACCGCACTGAAGGTGGCGAGTCGTCTTTTGAAGACATTAGATCGACCTTGACCATTCCAGATAGAACAAGCAATGAGAAGTACGTTCCTGAAGGTCATTACATCGCGATTCCAAAAAACATTGCAAGTGCTGTACTTCAATACTTGATGGATCTTTTTGACATCATCACCTCCTCCATACTTGAGATTCTGTAGGTCTTGATTTAAGCAAGAGTTGTAGATTTATAAAGATATTATTTAGAATGTATAATTTATGATCATTGTTATACTAACCTTGGAGTTTTTGTAATCATTGATATTGAGAAGCAACAACTCTCCAAGTACCTCTCTGCAGCTTTAATTGTTTATAAATTTTACTGGAGGCACCATGTTGAAGACCTTTAAACTTAACATGGTTTTTATTTCTCAGACCGTCACCAAAGATAACTAAAAGTATTTTTTTTTTTTTTTTGCAGTTGCCTCCTTCAAAACGGTTTTTGTTCTACCTCCTGTAAGATACGAATAATGCTTAGATTATACTAAAAGGAAAAAGAAGAAGGGTATATACCCTTCGGATTGCAGGATAGGAAGTGTGTGTTCCTCTTGGGCAACCGCAGACTTTCGAACTTTTCCTCCTTTTTTTTTCTGTTTCTCTTCGTATTTTTTCTTTGTGGTTTGTTATATTTCTTACCACCATACAATAATATATTTACACTTTCTTGAATGATCTTTTGGGGCCCAATATAATTTAGCCATTTTAGCTTTGCAGTCTCAAAATTGTAAAAGTTGAATAAGATGTCCATGTGTTGCAGTATATAAGTTGGATATAACGTGTATTGTTGAATGAATGCAGTTTTCGGCGAAGGTATTTCTGTTTCAATTCTTTCAATACCTAATTTTTTTTTACGACCTTGTTATACTTTCTGACATTTTACAGCCCCACTCATGTTGTAGTACTCAGCAGAGGACAGGCGGTGTACGCATAATAAGCACCTGTCTTCCACTATTGATAACTTATGATTGATATGGATTGAAGACCTAATAACTTTAAGATAGTAAGTTGTACATATTTACTTTTAAAAAAAATAACAATTTAACATCTCGCTGCGTCGCCATCGGCGACTATAGCTGCCTGACATCTTTTCGTGCTTTTCCGCCAGCTTAGTAATGGCCATCTTTGAGCTTTCATTATTTGTCGAAATGTCATACTGACTGAATCCAAGCTGCTTTAAATAGAATATGCCACTCAATTTCATTTTCTTTACTTATTCTGCTCCCTGAGGACCCTGCAATCGCTTGATGCTAATTTCACGGGCTTTAGTCATTGTGTGAAGAAAAAAAAATAGTTTGAAGTAAAAGTGATGTGGAGGAAAACCTTATAAAATTAGAAAATCCAAAAGCAATAACCCGAACTTAGACTCCTTATAAAAACTAAAAACGCATCATTTCTAAAGTAACTTTTTTCTCTTTAACAAAATGCTCGACCTGAATAGTAAAGTTATTTTGCCAAACAAAAAAGAGCTCAAGTTCTTTAGACAAAACAACTTGTCTAACTGGAATTTAAAAGACATTATGCAACGTTATCAACTTAAAAATCGCATGTCCTTAAAAATGGCAAACACTTGGTACATTCAAAAATAGACTAATGCTACGGACACTTCCTTGGGGCTTTACCTATGTTGCCACTTTATAACTTCACACTACCAAAGCCTCTGCCTAACCTAAAGATGTCCAATTCACTTTCTCTAATATAAAATACGAACTTATCATAATTACACACGTGAATGATTTTACATCTTTGTTGATCAAACTAACAATATAAAATTAAAATACATCAATAACAACATTTCTTTTTTATCTCTTTTTTCTTCCTGAAAAGAGACGATTCAAGATGGTAGCTTCATAAATTCATGTTTAACTTGACGCTACACATTGAAAAGCTTTGTTGGGCGGCATCATAAGTAGTGAGTAGAGGTAGCACCCGTGGTATTGGTCTATTTTTTTAGTGCACTAAATGTCTGCCTTAAAAATTGATAAAGTAATTAGTCAGTATAAATTATGTCTCAACAACATAAAGTAATGTATACAAGACCACGACGAGAAAAGATATGTCGAAAATTTATCAGAGGAGATCAATGATAAAGTAATGCTAGTTATCTTTTCTTTGTATTATGTAAGACACTAACGTTGTTCAAAATAGCCCACTGAAGACCGATCAAAAATTACCGTCAACAACTTCCATAATGTCAACTACAGAACTACTACCGTAATGGAAGCACATGGCGCAGTAACAGTTGAACAAAATAGCAAGAAAAGAAGAATTGCTGAAGATCCACAAACATCATTAACAGAGGCACAATCGGAAATATCACCGACAACACATTCTGGTCTATCTCTATCGCCAGAACATTGCGGTTCGTCACTTTATGATTCGTGAAAAGATACAGTAAGTATACAATGGCTTTGAAAGAAAAGAATCCGTATCTAATTTTTTTACCGCTGATAGGAGAGTGAAGAAGAAATGGTAGTAGAAGAAATATCGAGTTGAACGTCTGGGATATATCGAAGAAAGCCCTTGACACTATGTAGAGAGATGATGATATCGATAAGTATATGTATGCATGAAATTGATTTAGTTCGACATCTATGTTGAATATATCATTTTATTATAACTTGGAACATTTAAACATTGTTCAACTCGGAAACAAGCTTGGTTCCAAGACAACACAAGTATATTACCCCAGAAATTTAATCAAAAGAACGGGACTCACACTTGAAGAGATACCTTGCTCATTCGTTGACGATAATGAATTCTGCAATAACATATTTGATACTACTGTGAGTAGGAATATCAACTAACATTGTAAGATAGTCATATCCATTAACACCCCAAGTGTTTGGTAGGCTCTTTCGGATGAGTTCTTCTCAAATGACGTGCTGGTCGAAGCGGCCTCGCTTGTATTTAAGTCAAACAATTCATTCGTGAAATTTTTTCATACTGTTCTGCTGTCGCTGTAAGTCTTTAATCGATCACTTAGGTTCTGTAGCGTCTATTTAACTTTCCTAATTACTGTATTTTTATTAATTATTGACGTTAATTTTATAAATTATTTACGTAAAAAGACGACAAAAATATGTTTGAATAAAACGACATCATGTCAAGGCGAGAGAGAAATAATAAGTATATGTAGAAAAAGAGAGAGAAAGTATGTTAGTATCAGAGAATATATCCTGATATTAGTTTTACTTGCCACCAAGGTGCATTCTGGGGAGGGTAGCGATAACTACCCAGGATTGTTTAACCAAAACAAAAAAAGGAACGGAGGACTGAGAGAACCCAGGGCATCAAAAGAGACTATTGGAGAACGTTCCAGATACACGCCAGAGAGCAAAGAAGGCGGGACAAGCGAGTCAGAGCATGGACCATGAGGACAGGCTAGTTTTGGTTGGTGAATCTTTGAACACTCAGAGGGACATTTGATAGCCGCTGTAAAGAAGCAAAAAAAGGACCCTTTTCCAAACAAGTTTCAGGATCGAGTACTTGACACAAAGAAATCATATCAAATAAGATTAATATGCTTCGTGACCATTCAAGCATATGCATTGCCAGACATGACTACATGGAAAAACCGAAAAAAGAATTTAAACTTTTACAAAGAGATTAAAGAGGGCTATTTCTAACATTAAGCTAATTTCAACTCCAGGTCAGTTCACCTGTTAATATTATTGTCAAATGGGATAGTGAGCCATATTCTTTTTATATTTGTTATTACTCTGATAACATTACAATGGTTTCAATACGACATCTCAATTTGGAAATACAGTATATCCACGGATGTCAAGGCTGATACTACGAAAATATTCTTGGCGACGACAAGTTTACATTTCGTACAGCATGAATTTTGTTCTCACCATTGGATGCATTTATTTTCGATCACAAGCGAATTTACTTCTGGAAAAGTGTATAAAGGTTTCTATAAGAAATGTTATTACCAAATATAGTAATAATCACTTTTATTCAAATTTCGAAGAGTTCAAAGTGTGATGTTCCCTAAGAGACCTGTTTTCTGAAATTGGTATTTATTTTTTCAAAACAGACAAATTTACCAGCCGCACTATACTAAGAGGGTAAAATATTAGATATTTTTGAAGGTAATTCTAAACTTCGGCAGGAGACTCAACTTTTGAAAAAAAAAAAAAAAAAAAAAAAAAAAAAATCACTGCTAAATTTTAATCACAGCGAAAAAATACCTCAAGTCTAACTGAGTCTGACGGGCCATATACTGTAATGGCCAAGCCAATTTATTGATCTGTACAAATTAGGCAGTCGGGGTATTAACATGCCTTTACCACACAAACATCTGGCTTGCTTCTTGAATAATTGGAAAATACAAATGGCAGTCTTTTACTATAATAGAAAGACAATAACAGAGAGAGAGAGTATCTATAGTATCTATTCTATTTTATTTTGATCTATTTTAATCATTTCTCCCATTGTTCTATCATGACTCTTTTTGAATCAAGAAGAGAAGCTTGATTCTATCAACTTGTATTAAGGATCTTTTTTGTTTATCAATGTTGTGTAAACTTGCATCCCCCCTTTTTTTTTTCTCTCTCTTGCGTTATTATAAATAGACTTTCTGAGTTTTTATGCGTCGAACCACAAAATAGCCAAGAACGTACCTGTCCTAGTTTTACAGCCCTCTTTTTTCTTTTTTCTTTTTTTCTGTTGATGCAATGGTTAATCAAGGTCTAATAAAACTAATCACCTTGTTTGCATCTTTTACTCTGGTGCAAGCGAAATACATTGGGAAGCGTGAGCCTAATCGAGAATATTACACACTACATGTTCCGCAAGGTGAATCAGAAGCAGCTGAACAGATTGCACAACAGTTAGATGTTCGTTTTGAGGGACAAGTAGGAGAACTAGACACATATTATATGGTGAGTGCACCAAGAGAAGCCATTCAGAAACGAGATGGACAAGATGGAATAGTGACCAAGTTTCACCAATACAAACAACATTACGAATCACTTTCTTTAAGCAAACGACAAGAACAGGCATGGACTAAAGTGCAATCTATTGATAAACAGATACCCAAGAGACGAATCAAACGTGGACCACTGCCTGTACTCACACCTGAAGAACGAGTGGTAGATGCTCAAGTGTCACTAGGCATAAAAGATCCACTATTTGGCAAACAGTGGCATCTGGTAAGTGACAAAAAACAAGTGAGGGTTGCCATCGAAATTAATCGACCTTGATAGATTAACCAAAGGGATCCCGGTAATGATATCAACATTACCGGCGTGTGGAAACAAGGTATCACTGGTAAAGGTGTTACCGTTGTCATATTGGATGACGGCTTAGACTACAATAGCACAGATTTGGCAGATAATTTTGTAAGTCTTGACACATATGAATGATTAAAACTATTTACACAAGCTATAACAGTATGCTGAAGGATCATATGATTTCAATGACCATGAGCCTTTGCCTACACCAAAGCTCTGGGATGATACACATGGTACTAGATGTGCCGGACAAATTGCCGCTGTCAGAAATAATGCCTGTGGTGTTGGCATTGCTTATGATGCCAAAATAGCAGGTAACTCGTTTATCATTTCTTTTTTTATTTGTATTCACCTTGGATATAGGTGTCCGCATTCTTTCCGGTGATCTTACAGATGCAGATGAAGCATTGGCCCTCAATTATAAATACCAGAAGAACGACATCTTTTCATGCTCATGGGGACCACCTGACAATGGCGAGACGATGGAAGCGCCCAAGGGAATCTTGGCTGATGCATTTGAAAAGGGAATTCGAGAGGGAAGAGGTGGAAAAGGGTCGATCTATGTGTTTGCTACTGGAAACGGTGGCACATCGGGTGATAACTGTAATTTTGATGGATATACCAACAGTATCTATACTATCACTGTCGGTGCCATTGACCATACGAATGCGCATCCTCCTTATTCCGAAGCCTGTTCTGCTCAACTTGTGGTGACATACTCTAGTGGTGGTGGAGAATATATTGTAACGTATTATTTTGTATGTAATACATATAAGCTAACATTAAGCGCTTGTAGCAAACGACAAATGTTGGCCGCAACGACTGCTCTGATCGACACGGTGGAACGTCTGCAGCTGCACCGAACGCGGCAGGTATATTTGCCCTTGTACTCTCTGTACGACCTGATCTGACCTGGCGTGACTTGCAGCATCTTTGTGTGCAAACAGCCGTGCCAGTGACAACAGATGACAGTGATTGGAAGCAGCTACCATCAGGAAGACTTTATAATCACAAGTTTGGTTATGGTAAATTGGATGCTTATGCATTAATCGAAGCAGCCAAGAAATTCAAGCCGGTTGGACCGCAGACTTGGCTCGAACTGCCTAGTCCCTTCAAAAAACGATCGATTCCTGACTCAACAGGTTTAAAGACCAGAAAGGCTCTCAAGAGCATTGTGCATGTGACAAAGGAAATGGTACAAGCAGCTGGTCTGCTTAGGTTGGAACATGTCACTGCGACTGTCAACATTGAGCATCAAAGACGTGGAAACTTGGTCATTAATTTGGAAAGTCCTCATCAAGTGAGATCTGAATTGGCTACAAGAAGAAACTTGGATAAAAGCACAGATGGTATCGTCAACTGGAAGTTCATGTCTGTTAAGCATTGGTAATATATATATATATATATATATATATACAAAACTACAGTCAGCTTAATTGATCAATCTAGGGATGAAAATCCAGTAGGCGATTGGACACTTTATGTCTATGATGTGGACAACCCAGAATCCAGAGGATCTTTGCTCAATTGGACCTTGACCCTATATGGCGAGCAGGATCCTGAGTTCAAAGGAACGCCTATACACTCAACCACTGGTTTCCACCAAGATCAAGAGCATGAAATCACTGTTACAACTACAACTCCTGCTTCTACGCCTACAGATGTAGATGATACACCCTCCAGACCCACCCGCATTAAACCCGACATTAAGACGACAACCCATTTAGATAGTTCCACCCATACCCCTAATCCTGATGAAGAAGATCAACTGTCTTCTGATCAGATAGAAAGCCCTGGTGAATACCTAACTGTTGTATATGCTGTCTTTGGATCCATGGGTATCTTTGGTGTAGCTGTTGGTATTTACTTTTACAAACGTGACAGCTGGCATCTACCTGATCCCATCGACAGACAACAACCAAGACCAGATGGATATGAATTCGACGTGCTTCAACCACTAACCGAACTAGATGAGGAAGATGAAGATGATAATGAGAGTCATGAAAGAGATCATCTTTCCAGAAACAACTTTTAATAAAAATCTTTGCTTCTATTGTTTTCTGAAGCCCCTGGTATTCACTTTTTTCTCTCCGACACTTTTTCTTTTTTTCTCTCACTTTCTTTAATTACTACGCAATGGCTTCTCGAGTGAGTTGGAGAAGAGCTTCGATATTTTTGACAGCAACTCTGAAAAGAAGACATGAGTTTGTGAATCGACCCTTAACAAAGCAATTTATAAGCACAGTTCGAAACCGTGAGTCATATATTTGACAGCTTTTTTTTTTTGCTAACATTGTTTAGAATCACACTATGCCATAGGTGGTGCGTTTCCTGCCATGTACCAAAAAGTAAGTTGATGTTTATATGAATGCTACTTGAGACTAAAACAGTTCAAACTCTCGTTAGCGATGCTTTCATGCAACAGGTAAAAAATTATGAGATTTATATAATTATGCAAAAAGACCGCTGACACGTTTAATCAGCACCTTCCTCTGCAAAACGCGATCCTTATGAAGTATTGGGCGTAAAGAAGAATGCAACAGCCAGTGAGATCAAAAAAGCATACTATGCAGTAAGTTGTCATGTTGTAGAAAGAAAACAAGGATGGTAACATCAATCATAGCTTGCCAAAAAATATCACCCAGATACCAACAAGGACAAAGACGCTCGAGAAAAGTTTGTCCAAATCCAAGAAGCATATGAGATATTATCTGATGACGAAAAACGTAAACAATACGATCAGTTTGGACATGGATTTGATGGAGGAGGTATGGGAGGAGGCCCAGGCGCTGGATTTCATGGAAGCGGATTCCCCGGTGGATTCGATCCTAATGACATCTTTAGTCAGTTCTTTGGTGGAGGCTTTGGTGGTGCTGCTGCTGGAGGCGATCCGTTTGGTAGGCCCTCAGCCGGCGATGATATTCAAATTCCTTTGACGCTCTCATTTATGGAAGCCGTCAAGGGTGCAACAAAGTATGTCCAAGTGAATCGAGTGACAGACTGTCAGTCCTGTCGGGGAAGTGGTGTCAGACCTGGCAAGAGCAAGGAGACATGTAAGGTCTGTCACGGTGTTGGTGTTCAGACAATCATGATGGGTGGCGGATTTGGTATGCAGACAACTTGTCAAGCCTGTGGTGGCGAAGGCTCCTCTATTCCTCCAGGCTGTGGATGCCCTGCATGTAACAGTATGGGTAAGGTTAGAGAACGTAAGACAGTCCAAGTGACAATTCCACCTGGTGTCGATCAAAACTCGCGAATTAGAGTTTCTGGCGAAGGTGATGCTCCATTGAAAGGAAAAGGACCTAGCGGTGATCTGTTTGTGACACTCAATGTAAGTCCAACCAAAAACAAAATAACAGAATTGATGCTCATGAAAATATGTGATGTATGTGATGTAGATCCAACCATCCAAGATATTCCGCAGACAAGACTCTGATGTATTTGTGGACGCAAAGATTCCTTTCTACAAGGCAATGCTTGGTGGTCGTGTCCGTATTCCCACCATAGACGGAGATGTAGAATTAAAAATCCCATCTGGCTCCCAGCCCGGAGATAATATAGCCTTGAGAGGCCGCGGTATACAAAGATTCCGTGGAACCACGCGTGGTGATCAGATTGTAACATTAAAAGTTGAACTCCCGAGAAGTCTGCGGGGAAGACAAAAGGAGATTATTGAAGAATATGCTAGCTTAGTAGATGAAGAATACAGACCAAAGGATAACCCCATTCGAAACTCTAATCCTTCACCAGACACACCACCACCATCACCCAAGATGTCACCTCAAGATGACAATGATGATAATAAAAAGAATGACGGTGGATTCTTTAAGAACGCGTTTGGTAAAATTAAAGACAAGATTTGCAATGATGAAGATGATAAGAAAAAGGACGATAATGGTAATAAAAACTAGATTCATAGAAGAATAAAAATAAAAAAGGCTCTTGTACGTTTAAAAATAAAAAATCATTATGGAAGCAATAAATTGTAGTTGTCTGATTTTCTCTTGTGTTTCAACGGAAAAGTTTGATAGCTGAAAGCTTTCAAAAGCGTCAAACAGGTCCAGTATGCCATTCATTCTTAGAGTGTTGAAGTATCTTGTCTTTCTGTCAACCACAGCAGTGGCTCTTCCTTTTCTGCCAACCCAAGTCGCGATGGACTCCTCCAGCCCCTCAATTTGCACGCTATCACTTTCTTCGAACGTGTCAATTTCTGCTGCTACGACAGAACTTGCTGCTTGTTTGCTATTTTTTCTTTTGCCTGGAAGAGGATGTTGTACGCTGGATCCAACTGGCATGATGGGCGGCCACATTTCTCTACCGAGAACCAAGCTCTGCTTTGCTAGCAAACTAAAGTTGAGCCAAAGGCTCGTCATTGACGTTGCTGCTTTGTAGCACCTAAATAAGAACATTAGACACATACTTCACAAAATTGCTAAAGTGCTTTTATGCAAACGTTTTTATCGTCAAAAAATACGTCATTTAGGAAGAAAAAACTTACACTAAAGTTTACATTAATGATCATTTTTGACCATCGAGAGAAGGAGGTTTTTTCAGAATTGACTGCAAGATCAACTGCCTCTTGTATTCTTTAATGGCTATTGCCTTGTTCTGATAGGGGCACTTGTCTTGAATGAAAAGCTGTGGAATAACATCGTTTTGAAGGGTCTCCACAGGAGTTCTCTTTTCATTTCTTTTTTATTCATTTGGTTTTCTCCTTTTCCTTTGTTGTGTTTCCAACTATCAGTACACCATTCAATTGGAAAAAGACATTCTTCTTGCATTTACCACTGTACTTTGATGACAGAAAGAAAGTAACGAAAAGAAGCAAAAAGTAAAAGTGCGTCTCTTGCTACTTACAGGTAATCCGCAGGATTTCGACACATCCTGACTTGAAATCAGCTTACTTTGACCCCAAAAGTATTCTTTTTGCTTAAAAGCTCTTTTGTAAAAAAAAGAAAAAGAAAAAGAAACCAATGAAAAAAATGAAAACGAAGGAAAAAAGAAAAAAGGCGTGAGGGAGTGTTGAGGACAAGGAGTGGTTTGGCCAACACGCATAGGTTTCTTCCTTGTTCTTGCCATTGGCAACCAAAGGATTGGATCTAAAGAAGTTGTTGACTAGAATTTGCGAGAAAAGTATCATTGTTTAAGATTATATTAAGGAATTGTAGGCGAGTTCTTCTTACTGAAAATGTTCAAGAACTTGTATTAAAAGGATCTACTGCGCACGAAGTCATTAAAGTAATGATTCATATATTCAAGCTGCACCATATTAGTATACTATGACTACAATCTCTCTTTTGTTCTTTGCATTTTTATCAGGAGATGTACTGTTTGACTGCCTACTGTCCTACATTTGCGACACTAGAGAGCATCAGTGGCGTATCCTCTCCCATGATTCATTTGGAATATGGTGTCATCAACCTCGAACGACCCTGACATTCGTGCGTCTTCTCCGTCCTTCGGCCCTTTCTGGTTTTGCCCTCTCCTGATCATAGCGATAGTTGGTGATATGCTCAATGCTACATGCACCAGAACAGTTGTACCATGGTAAAACTGATTTCGACTAAGCATCCGCGGTAAGAGCAGAAAAGATCAAGTGCTACCGTTACTTCATTACTACCCGGATCAGCGGTTTGTGATATTTTTATATCTTGATTAGAGTAGAAAAGATTGGATAGCTCACAGTTACTGATATTACGCCAAGAAACTAATAAAATGAGAGTACGCCCCAAGTACATATCGAATTGCGACGACTACTAATATCTGATATCGTCTACTGTCCAAGATTGAATTAAGTAGAGAAAGGAAATATGACAAAAGATCAAAGTATTTAAGCAATGATTCTGAAAAAAGTGTATATTTACAATAAAAAAAAACTTCTCGTATATAAAAGGGTATTGGGTTAATAGATATCTTCAGAGTATCTCTTCAATTTTTTTCGATAACCTTCTGCTGCTGCACAGTCATTACAGTACCATTTGCCTACAGGTGGTTCATCTAGACCCACACAGGCATAATGGAACCACTCTTTTTCACACTAATGAATATTAACTTTAATACTTTATACAGCCTAAACATTTATCCCTACATTTTCACCATCGCAAGCAACCATGTCACCAAAGGATACTTGATTACAGTAGCAATACTTGGGTTCATTTGGATCAATTTCCAATTCTGAGAAGAGGCCGTGCTGCTCATCAAATCCTCTAAATGATGAAAATGGTTAGATCAAAGAAGTAGTTTTAAGGACCAATAATAACCTTTTTCTATGTGAATGAGGCAACATCCGTTTACGAGTACCACCCAATTTCCAACCATCGTTGTCATCAGTCCTTCGTCCTACTCCCATCCAATCCTTACCCGTGTCACTCTTGGCCATTTGTGAGTCAATACGTTCAATATGCCTTGAAACGAGGTCATACATCTTTTTAGTCAAATCTATCTTTTGATCTTGTTTTTGTATAGCCAAGCTATATTCTTTATCTAATTGGCTCTTTGATGCAGCCAAGTTATTACTGGGCATCCAATTGGCTGCTTTACATAATTTAGTGTACATCTTTTTGTGTTTTGTGTAAGTTTCTCTGAATCCTATTAAAGTTATTATTAATATTGAATTGATGTCACACCTCCCTTGGGAAAAATAGAGGTCATACGTTGAAATTCCTCATCCATTCGCCTTAGTTCATGCATGTTTTGGTCAATTTCAAGAGGTAAATTCTGTAAGCCTAAAGAGAGACTAGAGAGTTTATTACAAGAGGGCCAACTTTATAATATATTTTAACTAACTTTCTACATATTCTTCAAAAATATCAGCAATCGACATTGTCATTCTGCTAATGAGGAGAAAGGTTTCGAAAAAAAAGAAAAGGGTACACAGTTCGTAGTTTGAATTGATGTGACTTAGGACCCTGCATTGCTCACAGCAACGAGATGAAAATGTAGACACAAATTCATTCAGCATTTACCCTGTTCCTTTGTTCAACATTGCACACATTGATCCTTCTCTTTCCCGGTTACTCTTCATTTATTCAGTTTCCTTTGACAATTCATTATTTCCATATTTGATTATGTTTCCATGGAAATAGCATTGTTTCCTCTTTTTACATGCTATTTCCCTGTTGCTTTACATGAATTGTGTAGCAAGCTGAATGATCTGGAATACGGCTGAATATGTTCCCCAGTTTATTTATCTTGTATAACAATCAATCCATTATACTGTCATTGTCTTACCTTTCAAGACATATAAATATACCCTGACTTTTTCAATTCAAAGACTTACAACACAGTTCAATTATTTGAATAATGAAGTTAATGAACTCGTCGATGAAGACCTGTGTCTTCTTTATTCTCTCCTACTTTTCTTTGTTGGTCTCTTCTGCTGCAGTCCCTACTAGTGCTGCTGTACAGGTTGAATCTTACAAATATGATGGCACTACCTTCTCTGGTCGTATCTTTGTAAGGCTAATTGATCTCATTTAAAGAAAAAGAGAGAAACTGATCTCGTCAATTAGGTTAAAAACATCGCCTACTCAAAGGTAGTCACTGTCATTTATTCTGATGGCTCTGATAACTGGAACAACAACAATAACAAGATTTCTGCTGCTTACTCTGAAGCTATCTCTGGTTCAAATTACGAATACTGGACATTCTCTGCCAAGTTGAGTGGTATCAAGCAATTCTACGTCAAGGTAATTCTTTTTTTTTCTCTCTATTTATTGTGTATACTAACGCGACCTTTGATAGTATGAAGTAAGTGGCTCTACCTACTATGACAACAACGGTACGAAGAATTATCAAGGTAAGCATATGCTTAAGCAATAGCATTTCTTTACTGACCTATCAAATAGTCCAAGCAACAAGCGCTACCTCTACTACTGCTACTGCTACTACTACTACATCCACCAGCACTACTACCACTAGCACTGGCCCAACAAGCACTGCCTCCGTCTCTTTCCCCACTGGTAACTCTACTATCTCATCTTGGATTAAGAACCAAGAAGAAATTAGCCGTTTTGCCATGCTTCGTAACATCAATCCTCCCGGAAGTGCCACAGGATTTATTGCCGCTTCTTTATCTACCGCTGGACCAGACTACTACTATTCTTGGACCCGTGATTCTGCATTGACAGCCAATGTGATCGCATATGAATACAACACCACCTTCGCTGGTAACACCACCCTTTTGAAATACCTCAAGGACTACGTCACATTCTCTGTCAAGTCCCAATCCGTTTCTACTGTCTGTAACTGCCTTGGTGAACCCAAATTCAACGCTGATGGCTCTAGCTACACTGGTCCATGGGGAAGGCCCCAAAACGATGGACCTGCTGAGCGTGCTGTTACTTTTATGCTGATTGCTGACAGCTACCTTACTCAAACAAAGGACGCTTCCTATGTTACCGGTACCTTAAAGCCAGCTATCTTTAAGGATTTGGATTATGTTGTTAGCGTATGGTCAAATGGATGTTATGACTTGTGGGAAGAGGTTAATGGTGTTCATTTCTACACTTTGATGGTTATGCGCAAGGGTTTGATTCTTGGTGCTGATTTTGCTGCTCGTAATGGTGACTCTTCTCGTGCTTCTACCTACAAGAACACTGCTTCCACAATGGAATCTAAGATATCCAGTTTCTGGAGTGACTCCAACAACTATGTTCAAGTCAGTCAAAGCGTTACTGCTGGTGTCAGCAAGAAGGGTTTGGATGTTTCTACTCTGCTGGCTGCAAACATTGGTAGTCTTCCAGATGGTTTTTTCACTCCTGGTTCTGAAAAGGTATTTGCAAAAAGTCGCTCAATATTTCATAGATTGTAAACGTGATTTTATCTAGATCCTTGCTACTGCTGTCGCTCTTGAAAATGCCTTTGCTTCATTGTATCCCATCAACTCTAACCTTCCCTCATACCTCGGTAACTCTATTGGAAGATATCCTGAAGACACATACAACGGTAATGGTAACTCTCAAGGTAACCCATGGTTCTTAGCTGTCAATGCCTACGCTGAGCTCTACTACCGTGCCATCAAGGAATGGATCAGCAATGGTAAGGTTACTGTGAGCAACATCAGCTTGCCCTTCTTTAAGAAATTCGACTCCTCTGCTACTTCTGGAAAGACTTACACTGCTGGCACTTCTGACTTTAACAACCTTGCTCAAAACATTGCCTTGGGTGCTGATCGCTTCTTGTCCACTGTCAAGTTCCATGCCTATAACAATGGCTCTTTGTCTGAGGAGTATGATCGCTCTACTGGTATGTCCACTGGTGCCAGAGATTTGACTTGGTCCCATGCCTCTTTGATCACTGCTGCTTATGCAAAGGCTGGCTCTCCTGCTGCTTAAGTTACAATGTCTTTTATATCTTGAAATAAACTCTATTTCCTTAAACCTTTATACATTTTGACTATATATAATGAGAGTAGTTACTGTGCTCAACTGTGGCTTTTATACAGTTAAATAAAATAGACGTTGTGTACATTCGTTCCTGATGATCAACTCTATTGGACAGTGATTGTCGTACAGCATAAACATCATTTGTTCATAGGTTTATTCACGTGACAAGCGGGGTCGCGCATTTTTCTTATCAAAAGTTCATACTACGAGTTTTTCTCTCTAGTTGACTATGCATTCATTGCTCAATTCATAGCATCATGTTGTTTTTATTCTGCTGCTTCACCCTATTCACATTTACCACTTGCTTCAGTTACCAACATATTTTTACACCTACGACAAGAACAGCAAAAGACCATACCTTAAAGCTCAAACATATTTATCACCATGCCTCTGCTAATGGGCCCATACCCAAACTATTTAGACGATATGACATTAAATCCCATGTGAACATTATGAGTACTCAAGACTATGAATACCCACTTCGATCCACACTTCAAGTAGTAGACAAACCAGCAGTTGCAGATATCGTAGAATTCTCAGCATCCAACCACAGGTGGCGTAACCGCTTTCGTCCAATATATCTAGAGTCTTCAATCGATAGTGTACCTGACGTAACACACAGACCAACTGTCTTGGCACTAGCACAAATGACTAATAATGCCTATCTGGATATCAACCTGAACGAGACAGACTGGTATGACCTAGGCCCAACCTGGCGAGTAGTAAGTATATCCAGTTTTCCCTTATGATACAAGATAAACTGAAAATATATAGAATAACTCGTTTGGCTGGGAATCAGATGGCATTCGGGGACATATTTTTGGAAATGAAGACAATTCCTTAATCGTCATTAGTATCAAAGGCACAAGTGCCGGTCTATGGACAGGAGGACCTACAGGAGAGAGGGATAAATTGAATGTAAAATAAGCATTTATAAATTGAGTATACTCTTTTTAATCACTTCTTTTGGTTGCAGGATAACGCCTTGTTTTCATGTTGTTGCGCGAGAATAAGCAGAGCCTGGACGCCTGTTTGTGATTGCTACAAGAATAACGAGTATGTTTGCGAAAACAGCTGCCTTCAAAAGAAGATATCCGATTCAGAGCTTTATTATGATAATGCACTCGTAAGGTCAACCAGTATGTATAATAATGCTCTTTCTTATCCCCTTGTTCTAAATAGGCTCTTTATTCCGAGGTTGCTAATACATACCCGAACAGTACCATCTGGATTACTGGACATTCGCTTGGTGGAGCATTATCTAGTCTGGTTGGTCAAACCTATGGAGTGCCCACAGTCACGTTTGAAGCGCCAGGAGATCGATTGGCGTCTAGCAGGCTACATTTACCCCAAGGACGAGGAGTGAAATTACCTATATGGCATTTTGGTCATACGGCTGATCCTATCTTTGTGGGCGTCTGCACTGTAAGTTTCCTTTTGAGTAGATTTGTATATAATTAACCATTGTTTTCAAAAAGGGACCATCAAGTAGTTGTTGGTATGGAGGATATGCTATGGAATCAAGATGTCATACATCAAAGGTAAATGACATTTTTATTTCACTCTTTCCAATGTTAAACATTAAGTAGGTATGTGTATGGGATACGGTTAAAGACAATGGATGGCGAGTGGACATCCGATCCCATAGAATAAAGGACATGATTGAAGCGATTCTACTGAAGCCTGATGAATTTCCCATGCCAGAATGTGTTGAAGAACAGGACTGTGAAGATTGTGGTCTGTGGCAGTATTATGACGAACGGGACGGACCTTTTCCTACTACTACTACTACTACTTCCACCGCAAGTAGAGTGACAAGTACGTCTACGACAGCTACGAGCTCTGAACCGCTTGGCGATCCTTGGAAAACATTCAATGATATTAATACTGATTGATTTAATAAAGACTTATCATATTAACCCCTTCATGAGTGATATCATGGTACCTGGATCTTTAGTATAATATACTTTATATAAAAAATGATTGGATAATACTTGGATTTAACCTTATTGGCTAGTTTCAATAAATGCATTGCCGCAGACACACTTTGAACCTTTTTCTTTTTTGGATCTACAACAGCAATGTCTAGTGAAGTAGAGACAATAGTGCACACAAACAAAACAGATGAAGTAGATTCCCTTAGATTTACGACACGTGCAGGAGGTGCCTACATTCCTCCTCATCGCATGCGTCAAATGCAACAATCAATAAAAGATACTAGCAGTGAAGCTTATCAACGCATTACCTGGGAAGCTTTGAAGAAGTCGATCAATGGCCTGATCAATAAAGTGAATACATCCAACATAAAGATGATTATACCAGAACTCTTTGCTGAAAACCTTGTTCGTGGACGAGGATTGTACTGCAGAAGTATAATGAAAGCACAAACAGCAAGTTTACCATTCACACCTGTCTATGCTGCAGTAACAGCAGTTGTAAATACGAAATTACCAGCTGTAGGAGCATTGCTCTTGTCTCGCTTAGTTGTTCAATTTAGAAGAGCATTCAGACGTAATGACAAGGTAACATATTAAATTTAATTGTTGCACGCATCTGCTAATCTCTTTTTTGTATAGACTTCTTGTTTGGCAACAACCACTTTTATTGCTCATTTGACAAATCAGTTGGTTGCTCATGAAATCTTGGCACTTCAGATCCTGGCACTTTTGCTCGAACGACCTACAGATGATTCAGTAGAGATTGCAGTCGGCTTTATGAGAGAAGTGGGTGCACATTTAGCCAACGTGTCTCCCAAGGCCAACAATGCCATTTATGAAAGATTCAGAGCTGTTTTACACGAAGGCGAAATAGATAAACGTATTCAATACATGATTGAAGTGTTATTCCAAGTTCGAAAGGATAAATACAAAGACAACCCACCAATCATTAAAGAGCTTGATTTAGTGGAAGAAGAGGATCAGATTACCCATAATATCAGTTTAGATGATGAAGATCTTGACCCTGAAGATATGTTGAATATATTCAAATTTGATCCTGATTATACTGAAAACGAAGAAAAATACAGTGCGATCAAGGCTGAAATTTTGGGTGATGACGAGTCTGAAGATGAAAGTGGAACATCTGGAAGTGATGAAAGTGAAGAAGAGTCAGAAGAAGACGAAGAGGCAATGGAAATTGTAGATAAAACAAACGCAGATTTGATTGAATTACGTCGAAAGATATATTTAACAGTAATGTCCAGTGTCAATTTTGAAGAAGCTTGCCACAAGTTGATGAAGCTACATGTGCCAGAAGGACATGAGGTAAGTCAAAGATATATATGTTATCATATTTTATATTGACTTTATCTTTCAAGATTGAGCTTTGTAACATGATAATTGAATGTTGCTCTCAAGAGCGTACATATCTTAAATACTATGGTTTAATGGCAGAACGCTTCTGTAAGCTCAACCGTATTTGGGTAGACAACTTTGTTCAATGCTTTGAAGAAGTGTATAATACAATTCACCGTTACGAAACAAACAGACTTCGCAACATTGCTAAACTCTTTGCACACTTATTCAACACGGATGCACTACCATGGACAGCATTCCAGATTATTAAACTAAATGAAGAAGACACTACATCTGCTTCTCGTATTTTTGTAAAGATTCTCTTTCAAGAAATTAACGAGTTTATTGGGCTTAAAGTTCTCAAGGAACGTATGCTTGATCCCTTCATGCAAGAGCCATTTTCTGGCATGTTCCCCAAGGATAATCCGAAGAACACTCGTTTTGCTATCAATTACTGGACAAGTATTGGTCTTGGTGCATTGACTGAAGATTTGCGCGAATGGTTGAGAAATGCACCCAAGCAGATCATGAAGCGAAGAGACAGCAGTGACAGTAGCTCAGGAAGCGATAGCAGTGACAGCAGTGACAGCAGTAGCAGTGGTAGCGATAGTGATGATAGTGGCTCCAGCAGTGATAGTAGCAGTGACAGTGAAAGTGATAGCGACAGCTACTCTAGTTCTCATTCTCGCTCTCGTTCTCGTACTCCTCCTCGTACCCGATATCGCTTTCGCTCTCGTACGCCTTCTCGATCCCGTACACCTTCACGTTCGCGTACACCTCGTTCCGCTTACCGCTCTCGTTCTCGCACACCCCCTCGACAGCGTTATCGTTCGCACTCCCCACCCTCTCGTTCTCGTTATCGTTCCCGCTCTTCTACACCTTCCCGTTCCCGATCTAGCTCAAGACGTCCTTCTAAAAGATCAAGACGCTAAAATAAAACTCGTCCTTTTTTTCTTTATCTGCACTTGTCTTATTCCCTTAATGCTTGGATAAAAATAAAATCAAACAATGTATGCCAAGAAACAATTTACTGTATGAAACAATGGCAATAGCAAAGGAACCAAGTCAATATGAAACAAATATTGCTGGTAAAAGGAAACAAAATAACTTATAACAAGTTAATTACAGAATATTAATCTGATATTTATTATTAGCATATTATTAACAATATGCAGCTTTAATATAATAATTACAATGAATTAAAGTCAAGGCACATTCATCAATTTGCATAAATTAAACCTTGTCTGTGATATAAACAGGGATGCATTCCTTCTCTTCTTCATATGGTAATTGAATAGCGCCTTCCTTATAGATGATATAAAAGTACTTGAAGGAAGCAGTGACGATTAGTATAATTTCAATAACAAGTACACCCACGATGACATATTTTGGAGCAATGTCCAGCCAGTTGTCCTTTAGATCTATTACCAATTTGATATGTTGATCGAATGTGATGCAAAAGTACCAACTGATGACTAGACCAATAGGCATAAGACATTGAAATAACTGCTCAATGATGACCGCTGATGATAAATTGAGCGCTACTGAATGATTTAATAGTAAAAATAAAGGACAAAATATGGATGCTTGAGAAGCAACCAAGGTAGCGATCAGCCTTCTATCTTGTATAATATCATGAACCATATCTCTTCCTTGTTTTATAGGCTCTAACATGGTCGAAACAGGCATACTTGAATTGTTATATTTAAATAGTGAAGTGATGACAATGAGGATAGATAGTACAAGTGTAGTTATGCGTGTATAGTTAATTAAAGAATGAGTGGTTATCATTGTAAAGAGAAAAAGGATAATTATAATAAAAAAATGAAAGTCAAGTTCTTTTTATATTCAATCCTTTCCCCTTTTTCTCCTAATTCATCAAGCAGCCACTCTTTAACAAAAGAAAAAGACTGTCACCGGAGATTGAATATTTTTTAAAAAGTAAAAATGTCAAACCTACCCTAGTTCATTCTTTTTTTTGCTTTATTGATCATGAAGAAACCAATTTATTCATTAACCAGAAAGTTAGCACGCATGTCATGGAACAAATACAACTTGTTCAATATTGCCACTAAACAGTTGGCTTATATGGATGTAAAGACCTTATTTCAACAAAAATGGCTGTCAAAAAGAGAAACCCGTGCTTACCATGGTGATGAACTAACAGAACGTCAATTCAAAAACAAATTCTTTGATCCCAAGCTACCTACCGTTCTTGCTTCTGATCACCCACCTGTTGCTTCACTTTTATATGCCAACTTGGAACGTCGCTTAGATTTTGTTGTCTTTCGAAGCAACTTTTGCCCCTCAATCTATGCTGCTCGTCAATTATGTGTTCATGGTAAAGTGCAAGTGAATGGCAAAAAGGCAAGTATTCAATAGAATATGACTCTATAGTATGACTTATATCATCCCTAGATGGCTTTCCCTTCTCATAAATTAAAAGATGGAGATGTCATATCAGTTGATCCCAGCGCTATTCAATTTTTAAAAGGAGAAAAAGGAACAGAGTTAGACTTTACACCAAAGCCATTCTCCCAACCATTTTTATTTGTGCCTGAATATCTTGAAGTGAATTATAATACTTGTCAGACCGTTTTTCTAAGATCACCTATTTCAAGACCAGGTCGTACGGAAATTCCTTCACCTTATCCTCCTGAATATCACGCACTTGCCTATGAATATTATGCTCGTAATAAATAAAATATATAGAATCTATTTATACAAAGAGAGAGAGGGGAGTTTTTCAAGGGGGATGGAACGGAAGTGTTGCTCTCCTATTACCCTACATATATATAACCTTTATGGCGGAAAAAAGAAAAAAAGTAACATACAGTTTGAAATATAGACTGATTCCAATTGTTTATGTTGGAATGCAAAGAATAAAGGGAATAAACAAAACAATCCCGCCCCTGATATTATTTACAATAAGAAAAAGGTGCATGTAACTAAAAATGACAATAATGTAACCAATCAATGCAGTTTCCCCACACTTTTATTTCATAGGTCAACCTTACTTGTTTACCCCTTATTTTACTATTATTTATTTTCTTTTTCTTTTTTTCTTTCGCTTCTTCTTCTTTCTTTATCCCTTTTTTATTTTCTTTCTTTAATGGCAAAGATATCTTCACGTAAACGTGTCAAGGTGACGCTTGCATGTATTGTTTGTCGTAAAAAGAAAGTAAAATGTGATGGAGTTCAACCAAGTTGCTCAAGGTGTCAATCGAATGGAGTTGAATGTCAATATACTGATCCTCCAAAGAAACGAGGTCCACCCAAAGTACGAATTGAAGTCATTGAGAATCGTAAACATCGTATCGAGTCATTATTACTTCAACAACAAAAATACAATACTTTGGATTACACTCGTACATGTTATTTTTAATTCATAGATTAAACAGCTAACTTTTTTTTTAAAATAGAAAGCTTTGATATTCCTGTAAACACATTACTCTGTTTGATAGCAGAAGAAGTCCAACGCAAGAAAATAAACGTACGTTATCATCTCTCTATTGACACAGAACGCTGATAAGGTCCATTCTTTTATGAATACCTCTAGGGCAGCAATGACATGTTATCCGATTTTCATCACGATCACTTTCCCGATACTTGGTCCGAATTTTATTTTGACCATTTTAATTACATGTTTCCATTACTTTCTAAAGATCATTTTAACAAAAAGGATCAAGAGCCACTTTTGAAATATGCAACATGCGCACTAGGTGCATTATATGCTTCATCCGATCATCATTCACTCCTCTTTCAAAGAACTCAATCCATCCTGCATGATTCAGCAACACATTGTGCTCTTTCGACAGTACAAGTAATAGAGATCATTGACACGTTCCGAACCGTTCCATTTATTCTTTTCTTTCTATTCTTAGGCTCTCATTATCATGTGTTGGTATACCCATTTGACGGGTGATTTACAACAATGTGATTTACTTCGTCGTCAACTCGCACATATGATAGACTGGTTACAATTCATTCAGGATGACACTCCCTTTATATTGGAATCTAAAAGACGTGCCTACTGGGTTGCCTGGGTGATCGATCAATGGTTGACTTCCTGTACCTTAGGTGAACGTATACTAAAGGAATGGCAATATCCTTGGCCACAATTGGAAGACAACCAACTCAATGACCCTTTTCTGTCACCATCCTCATTATCATCAACAGATGATAACCATAGCACTATTCAAGCATTTCATCAGATGATAAAATTATCCATCATCCTCAAGGATATCCATCAGGGCAACATGTCATTACAGACATTGGAGACTAACCTGACCGAGTGGTTACTCAACCTTCCTTCATATCTCGATTATACCAAGACCTCATCGGCTATGACAAAACTATACCGTATATTATATTATACAGTACAGATGGTACTCTACCAACGTCATCAACATCATCTTAGCCATAGTATCTGTATAACAGCAGCCAACACGATCCTATATATTACCGAACAAATGATGGATACGGATCAGACTGTATACACTTTCAACCTATTTTTTCTTTCACTTACATTTGCAACTTCATTCATTCATTTCAATTCAATCATTTCTTCCTCTAAACACATTCACTTGTTAAAACAGGCTAACCCAACATCTCTCCCAGCCTGTGAGCTAGAACAACTTGTACAGCATTATCTCGATCCTACTCCACCTATAGAGTTCCATGTTGATCAACTGCTTTCATTCCTTGATAATGAATCTTCAACTACCATCACTTCTACAGATTCCTCTTATTTTTCACCTACTCATTCACCTTCGTTAAAGGAAGAATTCATCTTCGATCCACTAGCGGTAGTAACAACATCCCCAACGCTATTCTTTTAGCACCTCTTTCTTCTTTCGTTTATATGTTATGTCACATATGATCTATGCTCACCCCTCTTTTGTGTTTTATGTTATACGTTTTTTAAATAAGGCTGCCTTTTTATTGTTTTTGTTTGTTACAGTTTTCTTTAACCTAAATTCTATATGATATTTCACAAATAAATTCTTTTTTTTGTTTTTGTTTGGAAAGACATTCAGAAAGTTTTAAGAGTTACAGCAAAGCGTGTGTAATGTTTAGATTTTAAGATCACCAAAAAGATGCAGAGTCAAAACAGAATGATCGCTCCAAGCTATAAGTCATATGATGGCCCTTTGAAGGAGTAAATGATCCATGGCCTCTCATTCGGAAGCGTGTCCAGACGCACACAAGGCTTTCTTTTTTATTTTCAGGCACTTTTAGTTTAAATGATAAGTTTTATGCAGATAAATCAAGATTACTCATATTGGAATTGTGTTTGGGCACGATGTCTGCCCGGGCCGAATGTAATTTTCCTTTTTTGGTATTGGCCCTGACCTTATGCAGGAAGCCCTAGAGTTCACTCTGTAAAGGGAACCATCCATCCTGCAGACATGACCCTCCTCTCTTTTTATATATCTTTTGGAAATGGTAAACAGTTGAAAATAACAGATGGATGGATGAATTAACATATGATTGCCCTTAGGCTCCTGCCAAGAAGTCTACCGGTAAGAAGGTCGCTCCTGCTCCTTACCCTATCAAGGGAAAGCAAACCACCAAGGCTGCTGCCAACCCTTTAATTGAAAAGACTCCCAAGAACTTTGGCATTGGTACGTTGTGTAATTCGAATAATTATAAAACAAGAAAACTCATTTTTAAATAGGTCAGGATGTTCAACCCAAGCGTGATGTTACCCGCTTCGTCAAGTGGCCTCACTATGTCCGTCTTCAACGCCAAAAGAAGATCTTGTACCAACGTCTCAAGGTCCCTCCTGCTCTCAACCAATTCACTCAAGTTTTGGACAAGAACACTGCCACTCAACTCTTCAAGTTGTTGCACAAGTACAGACCTGAAAGCAAGCAAGAAAAGCGCGAACGTCTCCGTGCTATTGCTGCCGCCAAGGCTGAAAAGAAGGAAGTTCCCAAGACTGACAAGCCTCTCGTTGTCAAGTACGGTATCAACCACATCACTGCCTTGATTGAAAACAAGAAGGCTCAATTGGTTGTCATTGCTGACGATGTTGACCCTATTGAATTGGTTCTCTGGCTTCCTGCTCTCTGCCGTAAGATGGGTGTCCCTTACTGTATTGTCAAGGGTAAGGCTCGTCTCGGTACTCTTGTCCACAAGAAGACTGCTACTGCCGTTGCCTTGACTGAAGTCTCTGATGCTGATAAGGCTGAATTGGCTACTGTCGTCTCTGCTGTCAAGTCCAACTTCACTGACAAGTGGGAAGAAACCCGTCGTCACTGGGGTGGTGGTGTCATGGGCCCCAAGTCTAACGCCAAGATGGCTAAGCGTGCTGCCCTTGCTGCTAAGGAAATTGCTGCTCGTCAGTAAGCGTATTTTAATAAATATGGTAAATACTCCTTCTTTTGTACAAGTTTTTTTTTTTCTTTGCATGACAATTTTTTTTTTACAAACTGCAGCATAACAGCAGATCTCTGCACTTGCGCTATCTGCAGTCAATGCATTAATTGATGTTCTGATATAAATGTATTGTGTGTATGCGGCATTTCTCTATCATGTGTACATGGCACTTTAGAAAAGAGCCTCCCTCAGCATGTCCTTTTGTTTTTAGTAAAAAAGCTCATATGAATAAATGTTTATATAACAACATGAGCATACATTCATTTTTTGTGTACCTATTTGATTAGGATGAGTCTGTAATTCCTAAACATCAACGAAACTACAATTGATAATTCCTTCGTTCTTTATAAAAATCATGTACGTTATGAAAGACTGTTTTTTTTTTTTTGGTTTTTTGGTTTTTTCTTGAATAATAAGCATTTTACTTATGTAGAATGTCATACTTGAAGAGTTTCTACAACTACGATCACTAAAATGGTAATATCATTCGATGTATAGTCATTTCTTTTTAAACTTAAACATATACTATCGAGTCCAAATGAACGATAAGCTAACGTCTTGTTAGCATTTTAATGCAAAGGAAGAAAGAAAGGGTATAAACAAATAACAAACTGAGTACATATTAAACTTTTAAATCTATCCCTCCTTTAAAACTATAATGTCAGCTAAACAAGGAAGACTCTCCCTCTAGTCAATACACAGCCCTTTTAGCGATAAACACTCAATATTCTCTTGATTTCTCCAACCTTGCATCAGCACCGTACACATTGATATAACACTGAATAGGTTCGCCGCACCAAAGAGGACTTGATGCAGAAACAACGACAACGATGTCAGCAATACCAAGAGGAGAACGCAAGCCTTTTAGGATTGTTATCTAGCAGAAAAGGCACGTATATTTATTGGACAACTTAAGTCTTGACTGCGGATGCTTTTCTATAATAATCACATCTTGGATATCCATCACCCAGGCCGTAATGTGGTGCCCGTCATAGTGCATAACGATTATGCTAATAAACTTTATCCTTAATTAAAGAAACTCAAAGTTACCTTAAAGAACCCAACTTTGATCCTACATAATCCTGAATACGCTGATGCTACAGAAGAGGAGCAGGTCTATCTTACTCTTATGCCCTAGTTAAATTTGCTGTTGAGAAAAACTTTTAGATCACCATTACACTCCTGGTCAATAAATGAGCGTGAAACTCTGAATTTTGCCACTATTTTTTATCTTTTCTCAAAAGTTTTATTAAGCAATCCAACATGTCTTCCATAAGTTCTCAAAGCAACTTTATCCAGAAGCATAAAGAGCTCTCGCTTTTTACAAGAGACCGCATTATTGGCCAGCATGAAAGCAACAGAAATGCCCAAAAGATTGACGACTTTCTTGGCATAGACTTGATGCGCCTTATAGGATGTAACATTGGTCCACAAGTGCATCGATTGATGACGACTAGCCATTACGACACTGATTCACCTTTTGTCAACCCCTTGAAATTGACTAACAGTTCCATATATGATATAGTTGTTAACTTGGTTAAATCACATCTTGTGCCAACTTCATTCTCTGGAAGCTTACAGAATTTTGCTTTCAAGGCCGGATATAACAGAGCTGTAGATTGGATCCATTTTATGAAGTACACTATGTCAGCAACAATGTTGCACCATTTTGAAAACGACGCCAAAAATGCTCTTATAGCCATGTCACAAATATGCAACATTGTGACCCAAAGAGAGATTGATGAAGCTGATCTTATGCTTTTAAAAAGATACATCAACAAATGGTCAGCATGGCTTGCCTCTTCCGTCAAGGATAAAAAGTTGGCTCCCTGGGTGTTTGGCATTTGTCAACAGATGTTGACACACCTAGCGCGTACAATTGAATGTCTTGGTCCAATGCCATCCTACAGTGCTTTCAATATGGAAACGACGATTGGCCAATTCAAGAAAGCTATAAAATCAAGAAAAGATCCTGGTACCAATGCCGGAAATGTTCTAGTAGTATCAGCAGCCGAACATGATCGAGAACGTACACAATGTACTACAGAGCCTCTGCGATTGAACAGTCATGTCCTTTCTGTAGATACCGTTGATGAATTGGACTACGAAGTATGGGGTCCTTTCAAAACCCTTTGCAACAGCACAGCCAGCACTACCAATCAGACAACAACTTGGCGAATATAAACTGGATACGCCTTCTACAGGACTTCTCTAGGCATGAAAGCATCAGTCCAGATGGTCTAAGCATGCAAACAACGTCACAGTTTGGTTCTCAATTGCTTACCCCCAAAAGCAGTGTAATAGATTGTTATACTAAGCACGTTGTTGGCAACCACCATAGCCATTTTGTTAAGCTGTGCTTAAGGCTTAGCACCAACAGACAAAACGGAAATACATTGAAGGTGGAGATGGCGACTTTTAACAGGATTGCATCCAGGCTACGGGTAAATTGATGCTAAATAGCGCATTTCTGTATATGTTCCAAGATTGACACGGGCTTTCTTTTAGGGATTGAATTCCAAATCAGAGAGAAGAAAGATCAAGCAACAAGTTAATGATATAGCAAAAGACGCCAGTGATGATGACGATAGGTCGATTGACATTATTATAAATTGGTAATTTATCAAATAAGATTAGCCCTTAAAACTTCTTTAAAATACTCAATTATTACATCTAAAAGTCTGAACAAACTTCCGTTACAAGAGCGACTTGAAGACGATATTGGAGAAGCCAAACTCATAGGGGCATATTTAGACCCAAGTCTCAGCTCAATATTTCATAGCTAACACTACACGCATCAGAAAGTGGACTAATGCTACGGGCGCTTATTCTCCTATACAACATAAAATTAGAATAAATAATAAATAAAAAATCTCTTTCTCCTTGAAAAATAAAAATATAACAAGGTGGTTACTTTATAAAGTCATATCTATATTAAACAAACAGTTCCGCTGGTCAGTAGTACTGTCAGGTACAGACCGGGTGCCTAAAGAGACACAAGGTAAATTGTCACATAACATTCTATTATGAAGAAAAAAGGTTAAAAACGTACAAAAGCAAATATTTTGACCTCGAACTAGCCAACTGCCTACACAGCAACCATTAATTCAGCGTTTTACTTATCAGTGGCATCCTTGCAGAAATTAACCAAGCGCAAAGTGTCTTCATGAGCCTTTCGGGCCCTTATACGGCTTTTGTTGGGTTTCACTTCAACATATCCAGCGGAGAACCCATACCTTCGCTTTTGTCGTTGATACATATTCCCGTCTGGTCTTTGTGATTTCGTGTCCGGGACACCAGCATTCAGCCTAAATTTGAGCAAGAAAACGAAATAAATGGTTAGCAAATAGTATATATGAAACAGTATTGGGTTAGAATTATTTTCTTTTAACATACCAAAATGTATTTCAGAACTCCCAATGCTTGTAATGAATCTGGACCAACTTAAACAAGTAATGTTAAGCCATGAGGCCCACTGTGTACTCAAAAGAAGACAGAAGCTCAAAAAAACGGCCATCAGTTCAACGACAATCTCTCGGCGAAATAGTCAACATAAAAAAAACCGAAGAAACTTCATTTATCTTTAGCTTTTAAATAACTGTAAAGATAAAAGTATTCGTTTTAATCGAAGTATTAATAAAAGTATATTCACCATCCCGGTCCCAATAAAGCAATAAAAATAGTTTTTCACGCTAATGCTATTACCTGGTCGATTTTGTAAATTCAATCCAGTTTAGCAGCTTTAGCTTACACAGTAACTATGTACTACATAGGACACTGATTGCTACAAGATAGAATATAAAGACACGAGATGACGGCAGCTTGAGAGTAGCTTGTAATGTTGACTTTGTTCGCATGTGATCACGCTTGTAGCAGGAAAATTTTTTGGACTACTTTGAGCGTACGTTAATAAAATCATCGTTTGTAGAAAGCATATTTTGGTAGAGTAGGGCCTTGAAAGAGGAGGTACCACTGACGCCTACGAGTATGCTGAATGTATGGCAGTAATTGATACAATAATACATTGATAGGTAGATGTAGAGATCCGAAGGAAAATTATGCTTGCAAAATGTAGGCCTGCTCTCTCATAAGTGGCAGTTTAGCTAGGTGAAGCATCACTTTGGTAGAGGCACCATAAATCTTGCGAATGCATACATCCTGTACATTTCGAGGGCTTTTAGTTGGGTACAGGTAAAGCGGTTGACTGCAAATTCATATGCAAGCTGTAGTCGAATTATATGGGCTTAGAACCTGGTTGAGAGAAGCTTGAAAAAGCTTGAAGGGCTTACACCGATAGGAGACAATGATTTCATCGTGGCAAGAGTATAAGTTCTTCAGGATCAAGATGTCCGCCCAGTTTGAAAGGAACACCAAGGAGCATGCAAATGTGATTTCCTATGGCAGGGATTTGCCATAAACTGTATAAGAGAAATACGTTTTAAACTTAAACATATATTATCAAGTCCAAATGAACGATAAACTAACGTCTTGTTAGCATTTTAATGCAAAGGAAGAAAGAAAGGGTATAAACAAATAACAAACTGAGTACCAATTAGATTTTCTTCCTTTTTTAAATTTATTCTTTTTCTTACACTTTATAAAAAATAAGAATATGCTACAACGAAGTAAATCAACACAAACGTCTTCTAGCAGTCAATCTACTTCTTCAACTTCTTCAATAGAACGTAAAAGTCAAGTGAATAAGCTTGTAAGAAGAAAAACCAGTCTTTCACCTTCACGGCATTCTTTGCCATCATTATCAAGAGGAAACTCATATCTAAGCGAAACAGACTACCAAAGTGGAATAAAATGGACAAGAGAACATTGGAAAAAACTATACGAATATTATATGCGTAAGAATAGAGATATTGAAGAGGCAGCAAAATCTTTCTATTACTGTGAAGCAGTAGTTCATGTTATTTCAACAGACTCTACACCTTCAATAAAAGAGCTGTGGCCAAGAGAGAAAATATTATGGTACTGCAGGTGCCTGGATACCAGATGGAGATACCAAAGGACATTATCTTATGTTTCGAAGCAGAAAAAATCAGTGTCAGATAGAAACCAAAATAACCGTGCTTAAATATATACTCTAATATAATAAAATCTAATTAATGAGTGAGTTCATCATTTAAAAGATTTTCATCAAGAAAAGCAATTCCTTTAAGCATTTCATAACCACTAGTAAACAAATCCGTTGCCTATTATTGTCTTAAAAATATAATTACAGTTCTGTAAAGCTATTTACAAAAATC
Source organism: Rhizopus microsporus ATCC 52813 (assembly GCF_002708625.1). Taxonomy (NCBI): domain Eukaryota; kingdom Fungi; phylum Mucoromycota; class Mucoromycetes; order Mucorales; family Rhizopodaceae; genus Rhizopus; species Rhizopus microsporus. Next base: position 157,601 of record NW_019671936.1, on the reverse strand, counting down.
ATTCTTCAGGAATACTAGAAGGAGTCATCATTATCGTCATCTCTTTGTTTAAAGACATGTCATTATTGTTGAAATGCACTATCAAGCATATGTGCTATAGGAGATGAATTTTATTGTACATTACTCTTCTTTTCTTGTATTCATCTTGATGAACTCAGATATATTGTTACATTACCATAATGAAGATCGACACCGCGTGTCCATTTATTCAAATATAGTTCCTATTTTACAAGTAACATGCTTTTAAAATAAAAGAAAATGAACACAGATTAGTAAAGGCAGAAAAACAAAATATCATTTGGTAATGTTACAACATACTCAGAATATCTACATTTGATACCCCCTGTTCAGCTGCACAAATACATAATAGTACATTTTTTAATACCTTAAAAAATTCCTTTAGTAATCATTTTCTCTCTTTTTCAGTGAACGTTTCCATACCTGTTGTAGTCATGGATACGTATAAAGAACGCAAAAGTATACATGCATTGTTACTATAAGAATAGCAAATACAATGATAGATACAATATTTGTTTCAGGCACAAGTAACCATGGATAAATGCTTATTAACATATATTTCTTGTCGTGCAAAACTCTATTTTACAGCTTGTTTTGTATCTATATTACAAGCCTTGTGGTACTATTGACAGACTGATACCAAAAAAGTAAACAAGCGGCTCATTTTATCAAATTCTGCTGATTGGAGTGGAGTCAATTTCGTGTTGCGATAGTAAGCAGAAATTCTTGTACGATCACTTCATCAAATTCAATCGGAGTTGCTCGATAATATGTGTATGTATGTGTGTGTATGTGTGTGCGTGTGTGTGTGTCTGTTTAAACAAGACAGAAAAAAGAAAATTTTTTTGCTCTTTTTCTCTCTCTCTTTTTTTTTTTTTTTTTATGAAAAAAGGCACAAAAAGATGGTTTCTTTCAATAAACAAGATATGGAAATTATCACTAAATTAACGGGATACACTTTTGATACACCAACTACACTTGAGGGCACAGACAATGTGGCAATAGCATATGGACAAAGGTTGATTATTAATCCATTTATTCCATGAAATGTGTATATTGATACATATTTAGAAATCGAGATAAATTACCCGTCGTAGTGAAGTTATCACGCCAGCCATTAAGATTAGAAAGAGAATATCATATCACACAGAGATTATATAGAGAAGTTTCTTCAAGAGATTTATTATGTAAACCAGTCGACAAATTAACCTTACCAAACGGTTTATCTGCATTTATATTTGAGGATTATGGAAAAAACTTGCTGGACGAGTATCAAAATAACATTTCATTAAAATCATTCTTAAATTTCGCTATTCAGTGCTGTAATTGCTTAGAAATGATACATAAACATCAAAGTTAGTAAGAATATCAGTATGGATTAGCACAGAGATACCAACACCCTTTGTATAGTCATTCATGGAGAAATAAAGTTGAATGCCTTTTTATGGCCAAAAAATAATACGAAATCAGTTAAAATATGGAACTTTGGTTCAGGCTCAAGAAGTTTGGAAATTAGTTTAACTTCAGAAGGATGGAGAAAGGCAATCAATCGACACGATGTCAATGGTTTAATCTATATGTCTCCTGAACAAACTGGTAGAACATCATTTCAGCCTGATCATCGTACGGATCTTTACAGCCTTGGAATCACCTTTTACATTATCTTGACTCAACAATTGCCTTTTATCAACTCAAGTCTAATGGAGATTTTACACCACGTATTAAATAAAAAATTACCCCTAGTACACGAAGTTGCGCCAACGGTTCCAAAGACTGTTTCGTTAATCATTGAAAAACTAACAAATAAGGTATACGCCTGTTATTGATGATGTTGTCTCTTAATAATCTCTTTCTTTTAGTCTCCTGATGAAAGATACACAAGTGCACATGGCTTAAGACAAGATTTAAAAGAATGCTTAAAGCAGTTGGAAAGCAATAATGAAATCAAAGTAGATAATATTTTTCAATACAGAACCTTCTATTAACCACCTTTCCATCATAAAATAGTCCTTTCCATTAGGTCGCTTTGATATCGCAAGTATTTTTACTTTACCAAACAACCCTTGCTTTGGAAGAAAATCCGAATTGAGCTTAATCAACTCTATCATCCGAAGAACAGCATACATGTGCGGATCAACTGTAAAACGACGCCAGTTTTTTTCTGATAATTTATCCATTCTTCCTGTACCCGCATTTGAAGATGAATCATCATTCAAACGCGTCCATAACTCCAGTGGTGGCAAAAGAGTAAAGAGACCAACAGAGATTATAGTCATTCATGGAAGAGCCGGTGTAGGCAAATCAACACTTGTGAGAAATGTAAAGCAGTTTGCTCGCGATTATGGTTATATTGCAGTTGCTAAATTCGATAAACGACAACCTACACCTTATGGCTGTATTCTAAGGTGCTTATCCATCTTTCTAAAACATTTGTTGGGAGAAACACCTTTGGAGATAGAGAGGTTTTCTACCACGTTGAAGGAACAATTAGGAGCAGAAACAATGTCCCAGCTGCCTACGTTACTAATTGATAATGTTCCTGAATTGGCTTCCTTTTTAAAGAACCAGCCTTATTTACAGAGAGTACCAACAGATGAACTAAGTACTGTACGTGAGTATGACATGGAAGTAGGAGAAGAAATCAAGATGCGATTTCATTCAGCTTTCATTCAAATATTTCAAGCAATGGCATCTTTTAAATTTGTTACTTTGGTAAGTTACATTGTATTTTCTGTATAAATGGATCATACTTACGTCACTCTTTAAAGTTTCTGGAAGATTTGCATGAAGCAGGTACACGTTTAATTTATAAAAAGCTTATTTTTGTATCACAGACAAAAGTAACACAGAAATATTTTTTTATATAGACGAAGCCTCGATTGAATTATTGAATTCACTTGTATCAGCCAAACTTAATTTCCTAATCATCTTGACTTACCGTGACAATCAACTGTCTAAGCAATCGTCCACATTATTAGAGAATCAGGATGCTGTTGTATCATTTATCCATATTAAAAACTTGGATCAACCTGCACTTATGGAACTCATCAGGACGACGATGCATCGCCAAGAAGAAATTGATCTAGCCCTGTTAGCTCCTTTAGTAGACTTTATCCATAAAAAGACACACGGTAACCCTTTCTATGTGTCACAGCTTTTAACAACCATGGAAAAGAAAAACCTCATTTATTTCACTTGGGAAAAGCGGCGATGGGAATACAATCTACAAGAGATCGAAAAGGCACTCGAGATAAATGATAGTAGCAGTGGCGATCTGAGCATTGAATTTTTAGTACATCGGTTAAAAGAGTTACCGCGGGATGGAAGAAAATTTCTGAAATGGGCCTCCTTTATCGGGAATAGCTTCAATTATGAAACAGTCAAAAATTTGATGATCGAAAACGATGACATAAACGATGAAGACGATGAAGAAGACGATGCTAGTTCACTTGAAGAAGATACCATGGCTGATGACAGTCTGAACTTAATGAAACGGACAAAAGAAAAGAACAAATTTGACGCTATTAACGGCCTTCAATCTGCTCTTCAACAAGGATACATTCAACCTGCAAACAATGACGAATTTCGGTTTACACATGATCGATATTCTCAAGCAGCTACTATGCTAGCCTCACCCGAACACCGGGACATGTATCACTTGCGTATTGCTTCCCATTTTATGCACAGAGACAATTTGGATAAGTTTTGGGTAGCTGACCACGTTAAAGGTGCCATCCATCTGATAAAGCAATATCCAAAGAAAGCGCCCTATAGGAAAACACTCATTCAGGCTGGTGATAAAGCATTCGACTCGGGTGCCCACCAGCTTGCCTTTTCCTACTATTCTGCAGCTTTAGAGCTCTTGAGCGCTTCAAATCCCTGGCATGATGGTGAGGATGCCACCTATATAGAAACACTGCATCTATACACTCGTCTAGCGGAAATCAGTTGGTTTATGGACGATGCTCCTACTCGAAAATATCTGGACGCAATTTTACAGTATGCAGAAACTGCCATAGACCGTGCCGCAGCCTATCGTATTCAACACAGATATCGTTGGTCTAGAGCAGTTGGAGGAAATGAAAGTGCGTTGATCCTGCTGGACTGTCTTCGCGACTTGGGTGTTCAAGAGATCAAGATGAACCTAACAGAACAAGAACTCCGCGAGTTATATGAAAGTACTAAAACAGAGGTGCTTAGGCTAGGATTCGATCGTATTCAAAAGCTATCGATTTGTGAAAGCAGACTGATTCGAACCCGCTTTTCTATTATGGAAGAAATTTGTTTATGGGCATACTGGAGAAATGATGTCAAGGTGATGTTGACCGTAGGTTCCCGTTTTGTATCAGAAACTCTCAATCATGGTACTACCCCAACTACCGGCGTTGGTTTTGTGTTTTTCGGCATTGCGGCTATGCAACTGTTCAAGGCCTATGAGTTTGCAGAACAAATCGGCCAGGTCGGTGTTGCTTTGTGTAATAATTATGGAGGCAACTCAGAGTCCGGTCGTGCTCGATACCTGTATGCTGCCTTTCTGAGTTGTTGGAAATATCCTTATCAACGATCAGTTATCATGGCTAGGATGGCTACAAAGCAAACATTAATGGGCGGTGATCGCATCTATTCGACATTTGCTCATCTTCAAACCATCCTTATCAATCTGCTGAGTGGAGAGAATATGGCAGATACATTGAAGGAAGCCAAAAGCTGCTTAGAAGACGCAGATGGATTATCAGAACCTATGGCTGCTTTTATCATGGCGACCACGATCATTCGTACCATTTTGGCTGTACAAGGCAAGACCTACCTGACAGAGGATAACATCTTTGACGATAAAGAATTTCAAGAAACAGTATTTCTTCAAGAGGTTTCTAAAAGGTCTTCTAATCCTGTAGCTCACCTTTACTATTATCACGCCATGAAGGCAATTATCTTGGGATTCTATGGCTTTAGTGAAGCTTCTGTTCGGGTGAGCTCGGAACACATGGAACAAGCCAATGCTTTACCTCCATCAAGGCTCACACAGCTCATGCATTTTATTCGGTGTATATCGTTATGTCGACTGATAAAGATATCTTTACAGAAAGACAACTTGATGACAGAGCTCTTGAGCACTAGAGATAAATTAGCCGAGTGGGCACGCCATGCTCATCCTGAAAACCTTGAAATGTTTGTCGATTGCATAGATGCTGAAATCGCCGCCATAGAAGGAAACGACACAGTAGCACACAAGCTATTTGATGCAGCGATCCGAAAAGCCAAGCATGGTAAATGGCCGATTGAAACAAGCTTCTTGTATGAACTCTCTGGAGAATATTACTTTGAAAAGGAATTGACTACTGTTGCTTCATCATTTATGAAAAATGCCATAGTTGGCTATCGTCATATTGGTATGTTTGGTCGTGCAACACAACTTGAAAGTAAATATCAAAACTTATTGCAAGAACTTCAGCCTTTTGATATACCCAAGACCGCCATCATTCAGACAGAGAGTTTACAAAAGATAACAGATAAACGAGAATCCGTTGGTGACTTATCACTAAAGGAACTAAATATGCTTTACAACATTAATGTAAACTGTATGCAGACTTCACCAGAAGAGGCTCTGTTGGCATTGGATATTGTCGATATCGCCTCTATTCTAAAGAGCTGTCACGTAATCTCAAGCGAGATGAATTTTGAAATTCTTTTGAAACAGATGCTGGGCATTATTCTAGAAAACTCTGGCGCTGATTCTGGTGTGATAATTGTAAAGGAAAATACGTCATTCTACATCGTCGGTCGTGGATCACAGCAAGATGGGTGTGACATTTACAGTAAGCCTAAATTATTGTCAGAAGAAGCAGATTCTACCTTGGCACGTACCTCAGAATATGCCATTCATGCTCAAAAGTCTTTGTTTATTGTCGATGTTCAGCAGGATGCACGCTTCTCTGACGGAACAGCGCAAGCTAAATCATGTATCTGTACACCCATCATTCACAAGTCAGCCGTGGTGGGTTGTATCTATATCGAAGCTCCTATAGGAGCACTTACCTCACGCCATGAAATCGTCATCCGCTTACTTTCTCAGCAGATCGGTATCTCTATCACAAATGCCTTGCTATTCAAGAGCATTCAAAAGGTAACCTTGGCTAATGTCAAGATGATCGAAAGTCAAAAGGCTGCACTAGAGGAAGCCCGGAAGAGTAAAGAGGCAGCACTCCATGCTATGAAGTTGAAGGCAGACTTTTTGGCTAACATGTCTCATGAACTACGTACACCATTTTCTGGATTTTATGGCATGATTTCATTGTTATCCGAGACAGCCTTGGATGCAGAACAGCAAGATATTGTCTTGACTGCAAAAGAGAGCTGTGAGACTCTTTTAAAAATCATTGGTATGTTCACCATCCATCCCTCATATATGTTGTAACTAATGCAAATATTCTTATTTAGATGACTTGTTGAACTTTTCAAAACTGGAAGCTGGCAAGGTTACGCTTGACCTGGGCCCACTAGATGTTGAAGAAGTTATTGCAGATACAATCGAAATACTTAGCTCATTAGCGGCAAGAAAAGGACTTGAGTTGGCATATATCGTAGATTCCGACGTGCCTGCTACTATCATTGCTGATTCTTCTCGTCTTCGACAGATAGTTACAAATCTTTTAGGCAATGCCATCAAGTTTACACATTCTGGTGGTGTTGTGATCAAGTGTCATCTTGATAAATCATTTCAAATTAACGACCAGCTCAAGCATGATGACAACGAGTATATCCGGTTAAAGTTTGAAGTCATTGATACCGGAATTGGCATCTGTTCAGAAGAGCAACAACGACTCTTTGAGCCATTCTCTCAACTAGATGGGAGCACAACAAGGAAGTATGGAGGCACTGGCTTGGGTTTATCCATTTGTCTACAACTTGTACGACTTATGACGGGAGATATTGGTGTGGACTCCAACCCTGGCAAGGGATCAAACTTTTGGTTCACAATTGTCGCGAATAAAGAAAAGAGCTCAATCTGCAGAAGAAAACAAGGAAAGCCAGCAGCATTAAGGCTTCTCCAACAAAATGAGCACATACTGCTAGCTACTTCAAGTGAACTGAATGCAAAAATGATGCGATCTTTGCTATCAGGTTTTAACGTGATACACACATCAGATATGCATCAAGCAGTTCCTAAAGCGCTACAAGATCATCATCCCATTCTGATATTGGACATTCCTCCAAAGCCCAGTGGATTTATTCTTCATCAGATACAAAGTGTAGTGGATGATCCAGAATGCGAGTTGCACATCATTTTATTGTATACACCTTCGACAGAGGGGCACAAAGTGGCTGCTGAAGCTACCGGTTCAGCTTCTGACCGTCGAGGACGTTTAGTAAAGATGGCTAAACCAGCACGAAGAGCCAAGTTGCTTCGATTATTTGAAATTGTAATGGATGAGAAAAAGCCAAGAAATCCGATATCGTCCCTTACACCTGTCATTGCCACGCGTATGAAGGACTACTTTAGTCCAGATGAACTCAAGCTATACTCTAAACAGTCGGTGTTGATTGCAGAAGATAATTTTGTGGCTAGAAAGCTTTTAAAGCAGCAACTCGAAAAGCTTGGATTCACTGTTGAGACTGCAAGTGATGGTGAAGAAGCTATTGAAATCTATAAGCAGAAACCACCCAACTACTTTTGCCTTGCTTTCTTTGATCACCATATGCCAAAGGTTTGTTATAAACATAAAGCTATGAGTATAAGATTTAATTTTTATAATTGCATATAGTGCGATGGCGTAGAAGCTACAAAGCGTATTCGAGCTTTAGAAAAACAGACTGGTTGTAGATTGCCTATTATCGCGCTCACCGCAGACATCCAATCCTCAGCTAAGCAAATTTGTGTTGAAGCTGGCATGGATGACTATTTAACAAAACCACTCATACCAAAAAATTTGGCTGCAACGCTTCGACAGTTGCAACCATCTATTCAGAAAGTACATTATGATACACCAACCTCTTCTATCCCTTCATCACCATCAGAATCATTGACATCATCATCATTATAGACTGAACTGAATTCATTAAAAATATAGAATATATCTTTTGTTATAAATTTTAGGCCTTATTATTTTGAGCAAAAGCATAAAATATGCTTATCCAAAATGAAAGCTTGACTTTTGCGTTTTATTGTCAACATTTTAACTACAGTAGTTCTTACGAAGGAGCAAACGGGCATCATAGCTGACCTCCATGAAATGTGCAATAATATTACCCGTTATAGTAATATTGTAAGCAAACCATTCTACTGCCACATTTTAAGAATGTAGATCATAAAGCCACAAAGCTACAACCTGTGTATTATTATGTAAATTCCTGATTGACTAAATATAGTATTCTATAACACTCATGACGACGCCCAGATAGAGCTTAATGCGATCCCTTGGATTTATAAGCAAGGCAAGGAAGCAGATGAAGGCAAGATGCATCCTGACATTCTTCTATGTACTTGACAGCATGATAAGGTCATAGAATCCGGAGAGATTGAAGTGAAAAAAAGCTGGTGTATGTCAAGATCTCGATGAAGCCAAGTTGCATGCTTTGAAGGTTATGAAACTACTACTGAATTCAAGGATGAAATATGCCAAAAAAGCAAAATGAAGCAATAACACTCGTTATTCTAGTGCAAGGTAAAGTTTTGACGAATATTTAGCTATTGAGTATGCATATAGATTTGTCTAAGGGAGTATATATATATGAAGCTCATGCATATATGAAAATAATAATCACCTTTAAGGCATATAAGTATGTTCCTATTCTACAAGCATCGACTGGTAATGGTTTCTATTTTAAAAACAAACTACTGAGCCCTTTGCAAAATCTGAAAATGATAATTATGTGATGGCGTTTAGGATTTCACAAGAACTATGCTTCATCGTTCGATCTAAATTGTGGGGCATAACTACAGCCCTTTTGCATCATTCAAAATTACATTGTATTACGATCTTACTACATAATAATGGCTTTCTAGAAAATACAGAAATCTATTGAACACAGTTTACGTTTAAGGCAACTTGGGTATTTATGAATAGTCAAGACATTTTGCCCCGGTACATAATAGCTTCCGTTTTGGCGCCATTTATTTTTTTTTGCCAAAAGCTAAATATGAGGTCATTTTAGAAGAACACAGCCAATTATTCATCATTACTTACACATGAAAGTGGAAATGAATAAATTGTTCCATATTTCTGTAAAACATCGTTCAAGAAGCTCTGTTCTGAATCCCCGGGTGATTAAAAAAAGAGAGTCGTGGACCGTACTCAAAAGAACATAATACACAACTAAAATATTCGTTGTTATTTCGATCTAGACTTTTTGTAGCCATTCTACAGGATAAAAGGTAAACTATCTTATGATAAATAAATGTAGATATTCATATAGAGCAACTAGGTCTTCAGCTAATCATTTTTAGTCACAATACTGCAATAAGCACTTTTTTTTTCAGCCATGCTATTAACACGTACGATATGGTTTACCCCAGTTTCTTTATGAAATCTCAATCCCCGTTAGTGTAACATAGCAGCTTGTTCGAAAATGTCATCTTTCAAAAGCTCTTTAAAAAGACAAAGGACCCAATCCAGCTTGGGATCATTATATTAAATATACACCAGTCGAGAACCATGATAATGGCTGGCAACATACAGTTCACGTCATATGGCTGTAATATATGTAGCTCGCTTCAATTTATGATGCGACAGCAGAATATGACGTGGCAATACTATCTTTTGTTCCTGAATGACAAGAGTTATTGTTTCTATTAGCTCGTATTGATGCCATCACATTTGGTTTAATTTCTGTTTTTTTTTCTCAAAAGGAAGGTAGTACGGATTGTGGTTCAAAAATATGTCAAAAGGACTGGTTATGAGACAATGTACAAGTGACCCATGACTTATTTCCCTACTGGTATCCAACAATATACGCCAAACAGGGCACATCGGATATAGAAGAAACCTTATTGTAAAGCTCTTAACACGCTCTATTCCCTCATAGCTGGGGCCAAGGAATACTATATTTAGTGAGCCTTGTCATCATGAAGGCGGGGTTTGAATTGTACAGCAAACCATAAAGTGTGGTCAATGCTTCTATTGAGTAAGACGTGCATTATTAAAAAGTGGAATATTATTATTGGCTATATATAATACAATTGCCGACAAGTCGCTTTCCGAGGATGTCTGACTTATTAAATGACACATACCGTGGAAAGTACCTCTATAGCAAACTTTGTAGTTTTTCTGTAACCAGACTCTCTGTTACCCCACAAAAATAAGGGGAGTAAAAAAAATTTTTTTTTCCCACAATGATATTCCCTCGGACAGTTGAAAGTAACGGGAAAGTTATCCTTCTTTGAACATTTCTACCCCGCATGTTGTTATGTAATAAAAATGGAAAAGAAGACATGCCATTGGTTCCATACTTTATTCTCTGTTTTAAAAGCTGGGAAGAGTAAAAAAAAAAAAAAAAAGAAAATCAACATAAAAGTGATACATGTGAGTCTGTGAGAAACGGATAATAAGTAAACTATAAATATAACGACAGTAACTATGGAAACTGCTCCTTTGAGGTCCTAGAATGGGACAACCAAGGGAATAAGGTTCAAGGTATTTTCTTTGTTCAACAGTAATTATTCTCACGGATTAGCCAATCAAAATTGCGCCATTTTGCTTTAGGCTGCTGTGCCTTAAATTTGAAAAAGATCTCTGACTCATTGGATACTAAACTGACATTTATTTTTATATAAATAGTTTCTAAATAAACAAACACCCCTCTCTTTTTCTCATAATCTTCGTTTTTCTTACCCTCTAACACAATGCAGGATAATTTGCACCTTCTTAATAATGAAAGTGGTTATGCCACTAACGTCTTTGCTGATAAAGAAAGTCAAATGGTCAAAGTGTGTGAACACCTTGAACAACTCGGCTTCCTTCCTAAAGAATTAGTCAAGAACGAAGTGTCCTGGTTTTATAGGTAAGTTTCATGTTGTAAGTGAAGAGAAAACTGAAACTAAATGTTCACCTGTAGCAATTTGAATATCGATGACTACTACTTTGCTCTCGAAAGTGTTGAAACCATCGCTAACCACATTATGGCTCTTTATGGTGCTAAGATCTTGGCCTATACCAAGAATGAAAATGTCCTTGACATTAACTTGCAAAAGGAATCCGAAGATGCTGCTGTATATATTCATTCTTCTCAACCCGGTGTATCTCAAATCTATGGTCCTCAGCATGAAAAGACAATTGACGAAAAGTTCTTGGATATCTCTACCCCCTCTGAAGCTTATCGTGTTGAATCCTACCGTTCTAGCTCTAATGGTGGTGGTCTGCAGTCTCAACTTCGTAGTTACTTTGTTACCAAGTGTGAATTTGAAAACCCTACTCCTTCTCCTGAACAAGAAACAGATATTAAACAAGTCAGTGACAAGAACTTCTTGAAGAAGGCCACTGAACACACCCTTAAAGTCTATGAAGAAGTTATGCAAAACGCTCTTCAACGTACCGGTCCTGTCATTGAAATGTATCAGGTAAAGGGTTCTCGTGAACGTCGTTTGATTATTGGTTATCGTCAAAGAAGCACAAAGGGATTCTTCTCTGCCATTTCTGACTTGTACCACTACTATGATTTATACTCCACTCGTAAATATGTTGGTAAGTACAATTTAACATCGTCAGAAAAAAAGAACGATACTAAGGGTATTTATAGAACAATTCTCTAATGGTGTCACTATCATCGGTCTCTACCTTCATCCCATTCCCAACTCCAAGTCTGCTCCTATTGAACACACTATTTATCAAGTCATGAAGGAAGCCTCTCTCTTATACTGTCTTCCCAAGACTCCTCTTCAGCAATATTTCCAAACCAGCAAGCTCTCTGTTCAAGAAATGGTCTATGGTTATGTCGGCTGGATCTTTGCTCAACATTTCTTGAATCGTTTGGGTAAAGAATACTTGAGCTTGACCTCTATCTTGGATCGTGCCAACCCTGTTCACGAAGAAGTCTTGTCCAAGTTGAAGAAGCGTTTGCGTACTGATACTTTCACTCGTGAATATATTCTCGATATCATGAAGAGATATCCCGAACTTCTCAAGATCTTGTATGCCAACTTTGCTACTGTTCACTATGTCAACCAACGTGAAGCTTCTCTTGAACCCACCATCTCCTACCAACGTTTGAACAACATTGAAATCTTGTCTGTTGAAGATATTAGCAAGAAGATCAAGTCTATGACCTCCAATGCTCACGAACAAATTGTCTTTGAATCCTTCTTGACATTCAACAAGCATGTGCTCAAGACCAACTTTTACCAATCTACCAAGGTCGCTCTTTCCTTCCGTATGGATCCTAGCTTCCTGCCTGAAATTGAATACCCCAATCCTCTTTACGGTATGTTCCTTGTTGTCGGTTCTGAGTTCCGTGGTTTCCATCTTCGTTTCGGCGATGTCGCTCGTGGTGGTATTCGTATCATTCGCTCACGTAACAGAGAAGCCTACTCTATTAACTTGCGTACCTTGTTTGACGAAAACTACAACTTGGCTGCTACCCAGCAACGCAAGAATAAAGATATTCCTGAAGGTGGATCTAAGGGTACCATTCTTTTGGATATTGATCAACAAGACAAACCTTTGGTTGCCTTTGAAAAGTATGTTGACTCTGTCTTGGATTTGTTGATTGATGGTGAGACTGTTGGTATCAAGGACAAGTTGGTTGATCGTGTTGGTAAGCCTGAAATCTTGTTCTTTGGCCCTGATGAAGGTACTGCCGAATACATGGACTGGGCCTCTCAACATGCTCGCAGACGTGGTGCTAGCTTCTGGAAAGCTTTCACTACCGGTAAGTCACAATCCCTTGGTGGTATCCCTCACGATACCTACGGTATGACCACTCGCTCTGTTCATCAATATGTCTTGGGCATCTACCGTACATTTGGTTTGGAGGAAGAAGAATGCACTAAACTTCAAACTGGTGGTCCCGATGGTGATTTGGGATCTAATGAAATCAAGATTTCTAAGGACAAGACCATTGCCATTGTCGATGGTTCTGGTGTTCTTTACGATAGTGAAGGTATCAACCGTGAAGAATTGAGCCGTCTTGCCAACAGCCGTCTGATGATCAGCAACTTTGACACAAGCAAACTGTCTCCATCTGGTTTCCGTGTTCTTGTCGATGAAGAAAATGTCACATTACCTGATGGTACCTTGGTCGAAAACGGCCTTTCATTCAGAAACACTTTCCACACCAACCCTCTTGCTCAAGCTACCGTCTTTGTCCCATGTGGTGGTCGTCCTGAATCTGTTGGTCTTGACAATGTTCACGCCTTGCTTCCTAAAGATGGTGGTGCTCCTCTTTTCAAGTACATTGTTGAAGGTGCCAATCTTTTCTTCACTCAAGAAGCTCGTCTCCGTCTTGAAAAGGCCGGTATTGTCATCTTTAAGGATGCCTCTGCCAACAAGGGTGGTGTCACATCTTCTTCTCTTGAAGTCTTGGCTGCCTTGGCTTTCGAAGATAAAGAATTTGGAGAACACATGTGTGTCAAGGACGGTGTTGTACCTGAATTCTATGAAGAATACGTCAAAGAAGTACAAAACATCATTGAACGTAATGCCGCTCTTGAATTTGAAGCTCTCTGGCGTGAACACAAGCGTACCAAGACTCCTATCTCTATCCTTTCTGATGAATTGTCCAATGCAATCGTCCAACTTCAAGAACAATTACAAAAGTCTGGTCTTTGGGATAACGAAACTCTTCGTACGACCGTCTTGCAACGTGCTTTCCCCAAGTTACTCTTGGACAAGTTGGGCCTTGAAAAGTTGCTTGAACGTGTACCTGAAAGCTATGTCAAGGCTATCTTTGGTGCATATCTTGCCTCTCAATTTGTATACAAGTATGGCCCTCATCCTGACAACTTTGCATTCTTTGAATTCATGCGTGAAAACTTTTAATTTGTATCATAATCTCATCTCTTAAAATAATACCACAACTATTCATTAAAAATATACGTTGGCTTCATTTATTTAACATCTTCAATTATGATCTAAATAAAATAAACCCAATTTAGAGCATTCTTTTTTGTTTGTAACAAGTAAAAGAAAAAGTTGACCCATGTTTTCATTCTGTTTATTTTTAAGCTAAAATAAAAAAACAAGAAGAGAAAAGACAGACAGACAGGCAGAGTAAGAGAGAAAGGGAGAGACGAGGATCAAGGACACTGTCTGAGCAAATACTAACTCAGAAAGTATTCATATAAGCCAATCAAATGAAAGAGCTCGCTTGGTAGTCCGGAACTCTAATTAGTGAGGGGGAAGCTTCCAATGGATGAACTCTCTCTCAACTTCTTCGTTAGTTATACAGCATGGTACGTTAAAACAAGGGAGAGGGAAGGGTAATTTCCCCCTGATCAATGTACAATTGAATTGGATATGTTGATGGATGGATGGATGAATAACAGATGATGATGATGTGTGGATCAACAGATGGTGGATTTTACCCTTTCCTCTTTTTTTTTTAAACACATTCATGACGAGTCGGAAAACTGAAGCTTTACATTGTTTAGACCTCCAAGAGAAGAAACAACGGACGTAACCAACACGGACGTGGACACACCAAGTTTGTTCGCTGCATCAACTGCTACCGCTGTGTCCCCAAGGACAAGGCCATCAAGCGTTTCACCATCCGTAACATGGTTGAAACTGCTGCTATCCGTGATATTCAGGAAGCTTCTGTCTATGAGGGTATTATTATTATTATTATTATATGGACACACAAGGAAATATAACATGCTAAATGATATCCATTCACTAGAATACGCCATTCCCAAGCTATACGTCAAGCTTCACTACTGTGTCTCTTGCGCTATTCACGCTCGTATCGTCCGTGTTCGTTCTCGCACTGAACGTCGTAACAGACTTCCTCCTCAAAGATTCAGATTCCAAAAGGTAAAAGAGCATATCAATAATGATTTGGAAAATGGAAACTAATATAAGGATTATATAATACAGGCTGCCAACAAGGCTTAAGTATCATGAAGGAGTTTCACTAAAAATAAAAAAAGTTTTGACTTTTTAACTCATTGCCTTCTATGTATATGTTTTATAAAGAAGAACGGAAGAACAGAAAAGAGATAGATAGAGAGAAGGGGAAAAGAAGATGTCAATGTGAGAGTAAGGGAGAGAAGCGAACCGGACATTAAATCCCCTTCATTTCGTCACTGGTTTAAATTTAACTTTTTTTTTCTTTCTTTTTTGAAAATAAAACGATGAGCTCAGTATCTTCTTTTGAAGGCAGTGATAAAGACTCTTTTTTTCAAAGAAGCTTCCAAGACAACCCGGCACTAGCAAGACATTCTTATCTTCGAAAGACTGACTTATTGGATACTTTAGATAGTGGCCGTGCCCGTGATACGGATGCTTGGAGTGTTGCTGCTACGATTGATGACCAAGAGTCTGTCATTAGTACACATGCAACAAGTGTCAGTCGTTTGACTCATGACAGAGAGACTGATGATGATAATAACACTATAGATGATATTCGTGATCAGCTTCAAGACATTCGCTTGAGAGAAGTACAAAATCTGAGAGACCTCGTAGGACATCCTCCTCCATTGGACGACGAAGACAAACAGTCTCGATCGAATGCTGCCGAGTTTGGAGATGCTAGGTCTTCTGTAACGTTCGAACATAGCGTAACAGGTAGTAGCGACGATGAGCCTACACATGATGTTGTTAATGACCAAATATCTGCGCCCCCTCAACCTCAACCAAGCTTTGCCTCCTTAATGACCAAATCTTATGCAGAACTACTCGAAGAGAACGAGATGCTTCAGGCGCAGTTAAGGAATGCTCAGCTGGCGCAAAAGCATCAAGCAGAGATGATTATGAACCTAAAGAGTCTAACAGGCTGTAACGAAGAAGTGTATGGGAAAGCATTAGCTCTATCTCAAATGAAGGATGATTTTGTTACGACTGCAGGACCATCCATCGTGAACTCACGTACACTAACACAGAAACTGGCAAGATTGGCAGAGACAGTGAGTCGATTTGTGATTGCGGTTGTACCAGAGGAAAATGAAGAGTGGAAATTAAGCTTGGAACAATCGCTTTATTCTCATATTACGCAGCTTTATATAACATCACTTCCCTTTGGTACAGAGAATCAACACTTGTTAAATACAGCCTATTCTGATCAAATAAGTCGATTCCAAAGCACATTAGGGGCTAACTTTGCCAAATGGTATAGACGACAGACAGTTCAGTCGCTCGCCTTAAACCCTGCAACAAAAGAATATTTACAAGATATTCAAAGACACTTTACAAAAGAAATGATGCGATTATTAAACATAAATAATATGGATGATGAAATTATGCGTATCTGGAATTATATATTGGATTTATGTGCTTCATTATCATTAGAGATTCATGGAGGAGATGCTGATGTATCTGTTCAACCTATTGAAGTTGGTAGTAAATATGATGAAGAAACCATGGCTCCTATTGGAAATATGAACAATTCAAAAGATAAAGTAGTCAAAATGACAATTAGTCCCTTGTTTATTGATGAGGAAGAGGTTGTCTTGTTACCAGCAAGAGTTGTACTTGAGTAAATACATACAAAAAACAATTACGTCTCCGAATAAATTTATTATTTTGCATGAAAAGCTCTCTCTCTTTTCTTTTTATTATATTTTCTTTAATGTACAAGCCAAGGTCATGTCAATGTTCCATTCAACAACTATTAAATGACCAGGATAAAAACAGTGTATTAAGGATAACACAAGCAGAAAAGAAATATGCTGAAAACAATACTTTTATTGTTTATATCATACAAACAAAAGTAAGCAATTGATATCATAAAAGTGATACTAATAAATATATATGTAGGATATGAAAGAAGTCAAGAGACGTTATAGTGAATTTGAATCTCTTAGAAAGTCACTTACTAAACTATATCCAATCCTGTTGATACCACCCATACCCGAGAAGCATACACTATGTAATGATAATATATTACTTTTATATTGCAAACTAAAAAAAAGACACACTATAGCTGAATACGCACGAAAAGATGAAAATGCTTCAATGATTGATAAACGGAAAAGGATGCTTGAAAGGTTTTTGAATAGAATATGCTCACATCCCATTTTAAGACAAGAACATGTATTTCATCGTTTTATCCTCGGAAGTGAAAATTGGGTAAACAAATAGATAATGTAAAGATGTATCGTCTTTTTTAACTTTTTGACCAGAGCGATGTATTACACTCTCCTCCACTTTCTGATTTACCAAAAGATCCATTATCGACCCATGATTATACATCACTTACAAATACCTCGGTTATGCCAATACCCTCATCCTCATATATCCTTAAACATCCACAACCAGAGTTTGAACAATCAGAGGCAAAAGTGGATAAAACAGCACAGGATAAAGGATACAAATTGGACAAATCTCAGAAACGCATCTTGAAGAGACTTGCTGGTAACTATAAACATTGTTATTTTATTTTATTTTTAATGTATCATAGACCTATCCAATGATTATTCGGACTTGGGATCAGGATATAATGCACTAAGCTTATATGAACCCTCTAATTTATTATCGAGTTTTATCGAAAAGCTTGGTCAAGTTATTGATGACTCTTGTGCATCCACAAAGGATATGGTAAGTAACATGTCGTATATTAATGTTGCATGAATAACAATGAACTTTAGGTAAAGCTATTGGAAATTGAATGCTCTGAGCATATACAAGACTATGCTCAATATATACACATTACCAAGCAAGTACTACGCTATAGACGTATGAAGCAAGCTCAACTAGAGCTGATTGAAGAAACATTAACTCAAAAGAAGGTCACCCTTGAAGGACTCCTACGCATGCAAGATGAATCAAATAAGTTGAGAGCAGGAATGGATCAATTATCAATCTCAAAGGATAACAATAATAATAAAGATGATGATGAAGAAGCACAGGAAGAAGACATGGACGATTTTCTAGATACTGAATCAATAGAAGATGGGTTTGCTGCCATTATCAAAGAAGATACAGGGAATCATGGTAAAAAGCAACCGATAGAGAGTTATGAATACCCTGAAAATGCTTCGTTATCAACATTGAAAGCATCCAAAGAACGAAGCAAGAAATGGTCTTCAACAAGAAAACTATTTTCTGCCTTTACCTTTAAATTTCAAGGCATGATAGATGCAGATCCTGAACAGACACGACGAAATCAGATACAAAAGCTAGAGGAAATTATTAAGCAGGTAAAATAAAAAGAATAAAATACAGGAAGGAAACAGCTGACTTTTTTTATATCTTAGTTGGAAGAAGCAAAACAGAAAGTAGGTCAGGATCTTGTAGAAATGTCCGAAATGTTGAAACAAGACCTGGAAAGATTAAAGACACAACAGGATTCAGAGTTAAGGTCAATTTTGATATCCTTTGCAAAGATCCATCTGACTTATTGTGAACAGGTAAATGTATATGCCATGTTTATATGACTTTGACTAACAATAGGGGGATTTCGCTTATAGAATATGATTTCTTGGAGGAATATAAGAAATGAAGTTGATATATGCATTAGTGAATTGAACTAGAATAAACTTGATCATGACTTTTTAAACACTTTATCAGAGTTTGTTCACTGTTTAGAGGAAATCTGCACAATATTTCTTTCGACAAGTCATATATAGAAGGCCTATCTTTTTGGATACACGTGGAATACAACGTATATAGCTTGTATCTTTACGAAAAGAAAGCAAAGTACCTTTTGCTTGAAGCTTTTCACACATGCAGCAGATAGGGAACCACCGTATCCCTTCGTTGGATGATCTTTCACAGAGTAAGCAATAGATGGGTGTCTTTATCTGAAATCGTCAATCACCAGAAGGATTCCACTGGACACATACTTCTTGTTCGTGATTTTATGCCCATGACAGGATATGTTTTTTGTGTATAAATATTACTGTAGTCCTATATTTCTTTTTGTAGTTAGCATCATACTTTTACAATCAATGTAAAAGTCAGTCACTGGGCTTCTTTTCCATGGTTTAGAGGAAATCCAGAATGTTCTTAGCTTCTCGTAGGAGTTTGCATGGGCCTCAAAGTAAATGACACTAGTGACATAGTCCAGACGATAGCAAAATATATATGTGTGTGTGTGTATGTGTGTGTCGATAAGCCTCTGTCTAGCTTCTTTGTTAAGAACAAGAAAGAACGATCATAATTACAGATAACACCATTTTATATGAAAGCAGGATTATTACGTGAATTAATCACAATTACTGAGCATAGTAATAACATGCTTTGTGGTCAGTCTCCTTGTGTTGCTCATTCTTAAAGCAATCTCGTAGAGTAAATACGACAATGTTGCCTACTTATCGAGTAGTGTGCAGGGGAGTGCGTGTATTCTACATTTACTGTATGATAAAAATTATCACAAACGTAATGTTTTGCGCAGGTGTGAAAAATTGAAGTCATGGTAAAACAAATAAGAAAGGCTGTGTATATATTCAGATACTTGAAAAGGCCATCACTGCGGAATAAGGTAGCATAAACTGCTTTCAAAAAGCTATACCTTTACTAATTTGTATTAATCCCGGTAAAGTGGTTACTCCGAAAAGAAAGCTGTAAAAAACATATTTGTTTATTGTACCACTGTTGATACATGTACTTGTGCACTCCTCGCACCCTGCTCAATGAGTAGGCAGCGCCACTATTTTGAGACTTGGTAGTGCGCCAAGAATCAGGTCTAGAGTGTAAGTTTCATAAATCAACGGAAAAAAAGCGGCTGGTATTTTTGAAAAAGCGACATTGACTGTTATTGGCTACAGTGTTTAAATTTTCATTGGCTACAATGCTTCACTTTCATTGGCTGCGACGTTACTTTTTAAAAATACTCTAAGTTGGGCACTAGTGAGCCCTTTTTTTTCCAATTAATTTCTTTTCTATTTTTAAAATGTCAATAATGCTGAAGGTATTTTTTATTTTATTTTATTCCTCTTTGCTATTTCTTCTAATAAAGAAGGAACTTTATAGAATGTAAACACTCTAAAAGGCAATCCAGCTCTCATTAGACAGTGCATCAGATATATGTCATTAGAAACAAACTCCCATATATCAACTTCTCCTCCTCCTCCTCCTCCCCCTCCTTCTTCTCAACCTCAAGCAAAGAAATTAGACTCAAAATTATTCACTGATGAAACACGCATGAAGCTAGAAAGGCTTCGTCAACATCACTTTCATCCTTCAAACATTCCAGACTCACCTGATTTTGGCACAAACCAATATATAAATATCAATGAAGAACTAAAACAGCAGCTTAAAGGAGTTGTATCACAATTTCATGCACCCATTCGATATGCAGTAGCCTATGGAAGTGGTGTCTTTCGTCAAACTGGCTATGATGACAAAGTAAGACTATTATAAATATATAAAAAACTGGTTATTGATATCATTATAGAATAAGCCAATGGTAGACTTTATCTTTGGAGTTAGTCATCCCGGTCATTGGCATGCTTTAAATATACAACAAAATCCTCATCATTATTCATCTTTACGATTGTTTGGATCAGGTGCTGTCTCATTATTACAAGAAAAAGTGGGTGCAGGCGTCTACTTTAACCCATATATTCAAGTGAATGGCATGGTAACTAAAGGATAACATACTATGTCATTCATTTTACTCAAAACACAACAATAGAATATCAAATATGGGGTTATTTCCATTGATAGATTGTGTAAGGATTTAATCGATTGGGAAACACTCTATGTAGCTGGGCGTATGCATAAGCCAGTAAAGATCTTACGTGATGATGCTCGTGTCAGATTAGCAAACCAAGTTAACCTGACTGAAGCTGTTCGAGTGGCTCTCTTGACATTGCCTGAAAACTTTACAGAAGAAGAACTCTATACGAGAATTGCTAGTATCAGTTACAAGGGTGATTTTAGAATGATGGTGGGTGAAAACCCAAATAAGGTCAAAAATATTGTATCTAGTCAAATGGACCATTTCCATAGACTCTATCACGGTCTATTGGATGATTTGCCTAATGTAGCCTTCTTGAACGAAGGAAAGTTGCAGCAGAGCTATAATCCTAGATATAGAGGACTTATGGTTAAGAAATTACCAAAGACACTGTACGATAAAGTACTGAGACAGCATCGTCAGTATGCTTCTGCCAATAACATTAATGTACCCGAAGATATGTCTCTTGTATATGAGCAAGTAGCTCAATCTGATCAACTGGTATCTTTTATTGACAAAGGTAAAAATTAGTGTGGATATGAATATAGTTCCAAACTAACATATAGTGCAGGTCTTACCGAGATCATTGGTAGGACGGCTCTTACTCAAAGCATAAAGGGCATCCTCACTGCTGGCCCAATAAAGACAGTTCGCTATGCTAGTGAGAAGCTATCAAAGTGGTGGACAGCTAAATAAAACGATAATAAAAAATACCCTTTTTTTTATCATATTGTGATAGAAATATTTACGTTTAAACAGACTTTATTTTTAAATAATTAAAACCTCAATCGGGTGCACAATTGTAATATTGCATCTTTCCCGCCCGAGGCAATTCATAGAGGAAGGATAGTGGTGACTAAAAAACCTCTTGGGATCAAAGGTAAAAATGCTTTAGAAGGGGTAAATGGGGCCAAGTGTAAGATACACGAGAGAGAGGTAGAAGAAGGGAGCCATTCTAAGAGTCTTTGCCCAAGGTGAGTGGGCGGGGCAGGCGGAAGCTTAGCATGATATAGGTAATCGAGTTCATAGATATTTACAAATTATTCGTACACTGATAAAAACAAATGATGATTTCAAACGACAAATGAGACAACAAATAACAATAAAAGAGAGCCCATCAGAAGCAAAAGAACGAATAAAGAAATAATAAGTATATCAGTTATTACATTGATATTAAATACTTACATTATAAAGAAGAGAGCTTTATAAGAGAAAAAGAAAAGCCAAGATCAGATTATTTATATTAAGTCTCTAACAACTTTCTCAGTTATGTGCTATTTATAAGTGTTGACCACATTTACCTTCTCTTCTCTCAAAAAGACAGAATTCTTTGTCTTTTTAATAATAAAGAAAGGATCAATAATCAACTAAAGTGTAATTGTTATTGATATTTTATTGTGTGAGAGATATTTATTGAATGATTATATAAAATATACACAGAATAATGTTAATAAACAACATCTACACGAATTGTATGTTCACTATTTCTTTTAGTAATATACTTTTCATTATGAAAAGCACGAACACATCTCCATGCTTCTGATTCAGAGTCAAACTTAACCAAGAATCTCCTTTCGCTATTTTGACATTTGTTAGTTATATTCAATGACTTCTTTACATTACAAACCTTAAATTCACTACATTATCAGGTACACCATCAACAGGATAAAAGTTTTTTGAACGTAAGTAGCCTAACAAATTGTCTATTCCTGTAAAAGGATATCCACTGATCATAACTGAGCGACCAGCAGCACTTGTTGCCTCTGCTACCGACTTCAACTCCTGTGGACGTAACTGGTTCAAGACACCAACAGGATCTTGGGTTGGTAGCCCGGTCTATTGAAGGAATAAGTCATTCCTTTCTTTTTTCTTTCTTAAGTACTTACATATGACATTCTAATTATACTTCCACCTAACGAGCGTCTATCTCCGTATGAAACCAAGCGACCAGCATCCTCATCAGAGGACATCAATACAACACATTTACCAGTAAATGTAAAGTTTACTCTTCTACAAAAAACCACTATAAACAATACATTAATTTCAAAAGACAAGCAAAAAAAAAAGAGGTAAACTTACTATCAACGATGCTCTTGTCTCCCTTTGGAAACGCTTCTCTTGCTAATTTACGAATATCTTCACTTGTAGCAGTACGCGGAAGCGATTCTATTGATACCAAACGTGTAGGCTCTACTTTCTGAGGTTGATATTGACGTTTGGCTTGTTTGATCAGCTTATTAGTGAAGGCTTCGGCAAAATGTCTATGTCCATTTGCTTCAAATCTAATAGCAGAGGTCGTGAGGGATCGTGCACAGATGCTGAATGCAGGGCGTTGACGACTAAGGATCGGGACAATTAAGCGAAGAGAAGCCATGCGATGTCAAATGCTTACAAAAAAAAAGAAGGGGAAATTTTTGTGGCAAGGGATTACAGAAATAGTCACTGCAAGCAGAGACCGCTTAATTTAACTGCCGACCAAGGTTATTGAATCAGGCAGTTGCTGAAGTGAACAACGAAGATGTGGTGGTCACCCGCCCTAACGACTTACTCGATCATATCAAGTAATGGCGGAACTCTAATCAGCAGACTTCAAATTACCCTCCCAAGAAAGAAAAATTGAATCGATGCTTGTTAAAAAGATATGAAGAATATATGTATTTGTGTTTTTTATTATATACTGAAGAATAAGCGGTTTTAGGAGTGTTATACCATCATGTCGAAGTGTGAAACGAAGGCAACAACCATTGATTTATAACGGACAAACGATTTATGTTCTTTATTACCTTAGTAATTACTTAAGATCCGTTGTGTTAGTTGTTATATCAGCATAATCAATCAGACTTTGGTATTGTTTCTAAGAAACTCCAGAATATCTATTGTGCATCCATGGATATTGTTTAGTTTTGACAAGATTACATTTTTATCTTCTAGATCATGCTTACGAAATTGTTGCTTGGCTGAACTAAGGGGGGAAACAAAGACTTTGTCTACTAATGATCTTTTGTATAAAATATCGACCACTCTTTGCAAACAACTGACTTTGATTTCTGTCTCACTTATGGAATCTATAAAACAAGAATCAGCGAGTTTTTTATTCTTAATTATCATTTTTAAACTTACTATAGTATATATTGTCCAGGGCATTCAACTGTCTGCTTCTTAATTTTATTTCCTTTTCTTTTGTTTTTAGGGCTTTTCTTTCAGGCTCAGTCAAAGTTAGATCAACGCTTTGGGCAAACACTTGGTGCACTCAAAAATGCACTCAAAAATGCACTCAAAAATAGACTAATGCTACGTGCACTACCTATGATGAAGTCCAACAAAGCTTTTCAATGTATAGCGCCAAGCTAAACACGAGTTTATGAAGTTATCATCTTGAATTGTCTCTTTTCAAGAAGAAGAAAAAGGCAAAAAAGAAATGTTGTTATTCATTTTTAATTTTATGTTGTCAGTTTGACCAACAAAGATGCAAAAACAAGTGTAATTATGAGAAATTCGAATTTTATATCAGAGATAGTGAACTGGGAAGCCTTAGGTTAGTTAGAGACTTTGATAGTGTGAAGCTGTAAAGTGACAGCATAGGTAACGCCCAAGGCAGCGCCCGTAGCATTTGTCCATTTTTGAGTGCATTTTTAAGTGCACCAAGTGTTTGCCAAAAAACTTTCAACCGTACCAATTAAAACTAAAATCCTGTACTTGGCTCTCTTGGTGCTTGTTTCTTCTATTGGTATCCTGTTGGAAATGTGAGATATTTTCTGAAAGAGACGTAAGAACAAAGCTCCTTTTTTGCGGATAGGTGAATATTCATCACGTGCTTTACATCTATCCACAGAAAAGGCCGCCTCAGTTTCACCTGTAGACAAGCATCTGTAGAATAAGCAGCAATATCTCATTGTGGTTTAGATCTACCTACAGAAATGAATTGTAGGTCTATAAATCAATCAAAGAAACATCACAACTGTCTCTTTTTTATATGCAAAGACATCAAAAAATGAGAGGGAAAAAGTAAACCCACTATTATATTTGGTGATACAATCAGAGTGGTTATTTAAGGTGTCATCTTGCATAACAGCATCTCTTTTTTTCATTTTCACACGTAAAAAAAAAAGAATGGCAAACACATCTACAGGCGAAGTTTATATGTAAGTTGTGTCTTGAATTTGCGTAAATGACAATACTTTTACATATCTTTAGTCACAAACTTGAACCAAGAAACCGCCATGTGTCGGCGGAAGCTGGCGCTTTAAACAAGTATTCTCGTACTATAACGCAGGTACCTTCTGCTGGAGCTGCACAGGCACAATGTAAGTCATATAGTAAAGCAATCATGTGTATTAAAGCAATTTAGTATATGCCACTGGTTTAAACGACGAAGACATGAATAAAGCCCAAGTTGGTGTCACGTCTTTGTAAGTAACTCTTTGCGAAAAACAAAAAAAAAAAAAAAAGCTAATGATACTTAGCGGTTACGACGGTAATCCTTGCAACAAGCACATTAATGATCTTGCAGCCAAGGTCGTACAAGGAGTGTGGGATGCCGGGTTAGTAGGTTACCAGTTTAATACCATCGGTGTTAGTGATGCTATTCCAATGGGAAGTGCCGGAATGTCCTTTTCCTTGCCTAGTCGAGATGTTATTGCAGACTCTATTGAAACGGTAAAGCAAAGTTTTTGACATTATCTTATCTGACACATTTAGTAGGTCATGAGTGCACTGTGGTATGATGCCAATATTTCAATTCCAGGCTGTGATAAGAACATGCCTGGCTGTGTGATGGCTGTTGCTCGGCTCAACCGACCTTCATTGATTATTTATGGTGGAACGATGAAAAAGGGCCGAGGCACAGTGGGAAGCTGTAAAGATCGAGAGATCGATATTGGAAACGCGCTAGAGTGCAACGGAGAATTTATCAGTGGAAAAATCACCGAAGAGGAAAGAAAGGACATCATCCGTCATGCTTGTCCTGGTGCTGGTGCATGTGGAGGCATGTTCACTGCTAATACGATGTCAAGTGCCATTGAAGCCCTAGGTATGTCCTTGCCCTATAGTTCGTCTATTCCTGCTGAGGATCCGGCCAAGATACAAGAATGTTTACGTGCTGGCCAGGCTATCCGTGTCCTACTTGAAAAAGATATCAAACCAAGAGATATCATGACTCGAAAAGCATTTGAAAATGCATTAACTTTGATCATGGTCTTGGGAGGATCAACTAATGCCGTACTTCATATGATTGCTATGGCCAAGGCAGCCGATGTTCCTTTAACCATTGATGATATTCAAGTAATTTCTGATAAAACGCCATTTTTGGCAAATCTGCGTCCAAGGTGAGAACAGGATAAAGAAATCAGCTGTCCAAAATGGTAACGTTTTATAAACTAGTGGTAAATATGTAATGGAAGATCTTCATCGTGTTGGTGGCACACCAGGTAATGAATAAAGTAAAAAGAGGGGGCTGCGTTCATTAAAATGCAATAGCCGTTATGAAATACCTTTTGGAAAACAACATGCTGCACGGAGACTGTTTGACGGTTACAGGAAAAACACTGGCAGAAAACTTGGCTACAGTAGACGGACTGAAAGAAGGACAGGATATCATCCTGCCTTTAAGTAATCCGATCAAGCCAACCGGACATTTGACCATCCTGAGAGGCAATATGGCACCAGAGGTAAGAGATAGTCATCATATTTACAGCAAGTCTTTTGACGTTCTTCAATAGGGCGCAGTTGCCAAAATCACAGGAAAAGAAGGTTTGGAATTTACAGGTATCGCCAGAGTATTTGATGACGAAGACGATATCTTTGAAGCACTTGAAAAAAAGGCGATTCCAAAGGGATCTGTTGTCGTCATACGCTATCAAGGCCCTAAAGGTGGACCTGGTATGCCAGAGATGCGTAAGTTGTATATCATAAACAATAACGTTTATCTGACGCTCTCCCTTTACCCTATAGTGAAGCCTACATCTGCCATCATGGGCGCCGGATTGGGCAAAGATGTTGCCCTAGTCACTGATGGTCGATTCTCTGGCGCTTCACATGTAAAGCTAAACAATGCACAAAACACGATCTTTAAACAATTGCTCTTAGGGATTTATTATTGGCCATGTTTGTCCAGAAGCACAAGTAGGTGGGCCTATTGCACTTGTTAATGATGGAGATAAGATTACGATTAATGCAAAAACAAGAGAGCTCACAGTACATGTATCTGATGCTGAGCTCGAGCAACGACGTAGTTTATGGAAGCCAAAGCCTCCCAAGTATACAAAGGGTATATTGGCAAAATATTGCAGAACAGTTAAAAGTGCTAGTGAAGGTGCCGTCACTGATGAATATTAGTTATCAGAAAGCAATAAAAAGTCTCCAATTTCTTTTATTTTTCTCTCTCTCGGCCAGTGTGATTACAGCAATGAACTCATATACCAAAACCGCCTTGTATTAACCTAGCAATTTTTACTTGACAGCAGTGATTTAACAAAGATAGACATCAGAAGCACTCTGTTACCGCTTTGGTACTATATAATCTTCGAAAAGGAAACATTTAATATAGTGTGGATTCTTTCTTTTTTTCACCAAGATTTCTGATCAAATACCAGTTAATGTTTCATAATTTCATTTAATGTGTCTTAAGGGGGAAGTTGTGCCTGAATGTAGCGCCCGTAATGCTGCCTACGACCTGTAATATCACTTTTTGGAAATGATGTGCGTCGTGTAACAAGTTTGACAAGGGTAAAACCAATTGTGTCACTGATAGATCAATGCATAAAAGAAGGGAAAAAGAAAAGAAAAGGGTTCTGGTTTAATTATTAAAAAAAAGGGGAAAGTTATTTTGCTACACTTTCTCTATTCAACGAAGGCATGGCGTTAGGCTGCTGCTGTTGTTCAGATGGATGTCTCTCAGTAGTGTAATCGTGTCTTCTGTTCTCTGGGTCATAGGACGAGTTATGAGGATAAATAGGACCACTATTGTATTTTGGCCTTGATTGCCACTCATAATGGTGGTTATAACCAGGATAATGATCTGGAGTCACTGATGGAGGTGGTGGTGGCAGACTATTATAAATCGGTTAAAAAAATTGTTTGCGCGTGTTTATAAGTGCATATATATGCATACCCTTGATGGTTATAAGATGCCGGAGAATGTCCATAAGGATGAGAGTAATAAGGGTGATCATGAGCCGCAGGTCCAGGTGGAGGATGATGAGGGTGACTCATATAAGGTGATCCGTGCTGAGAGTGATCTATACTCGAGTGTGCACTGTTATTAGAAGCCATTCTCATTCTGCTCCAATTGTCTTGTGCGGAAGGGGGAGGAGCGTGGTGCTCCTCGCTTCTCTGCCAATAATAAGGAGAAGAATGATGGTGTTGTTGCTGCTGTTGCTGCTGTTGTTGTTGCACCTCCTCTTTGATATGATGATGACTACCGTTTTCATTATAATCATTATTATGATGATTAGGGTATGTTTCTGTGGAAGCAGCAGAATGTGTTCGGTCATGAGGTCCTGAGAAATAATGCTGTGAAGGTTGTGGGGCAACCATAGGGTGGTGAGGTGTTCCAGGGTATGAATGAGGATGAGACATGGGTGTAGTAGGTGCTGTCGAAGCGCCTGTAGCTGCAGAAGTAGGAGGTGGTGCCATATGTCCATAGTTAGAATAGTTGTGGTACTCGTATGAAATGTACTCGTGAGGTTGAAACATTTCTGAATTATGACCAGCATATACACTGCTATTATTTGTTCCTTGGGAACGACCGTAGTGAATACCGCCGTTGGGGGTAGCAGGGCCGGAAGAAGAGGAAGGTTGATGGATATCACCAGTTGATGCTGTAGTCATCAAACGAGGCTGTCTAATTGCACCATCTGTCTCGGCATAGTGACCAGGACTTCTACCACGAACGACGAGAGGAGAAGAAGTAGTAGATGCTACTGTCACCGTATTACCATTCTTTAATTTAGCCAACAGTTCCATCACGATCACATAATATTGCTGAGCAGCTCGTCTTTTGCCATTATTGGCAGTAGCTGTTTTAAATTGCAAACGTTCAAAAGTCACAATAGTTTGTCCGGAACCCACGGCGCTAAAGCCAAGATTTCCACCTGGGCGAATAGGCTTGGGCGTGGGTGTGGTCTGAGGGCCTTTGTCTCTCTTGGGCGTGTGTTGAATTAACTGAATGGCCTTATCACAATCGGATAATTTCGCGCTGACGCCCAACATGAAACAATTGATTTCTTCAAGCTGACCAGTTGAGTCCTTGACATAACAAGGATATTCCTGCCCTTCATATAGCACACCAATACCTTCCAAAGAGAAGGAACCACTGACTTGGAAATAGTTTCTACGGTAACAAGTCCAATCGTTATCTGCTAAAAAGAATCCACGGTCGACTTTAGTGTAAAGACGAACATCGATGCTAATTTATGTAAGAGAATATCAAGATTCAAAGTGTGTATTGTGTTTACCATGTATGTCTGTCTATAGCAAATACATTTTGCATATAAGCTACAGGACCAAATGACGGGCAATGATCCGTATAAGATTCTTTACGACTTCTTCTTGGTGGTGGTTGGGTTGGTGTAACCACATCGTATTTTTGAGTTTCCAGGGGCAGTGGTGGTGAAGGAGGGTAATGGTTATTTGCTGTATTAGAACTTAGATCTTGACTGACACCTGTAGGAGGAGGTGGGGTAGCTGTAGGCTGAGGTGTATTTGGTTGTGACGACATGAGGGAACTGAGATGGCGAAAAGAGAGAAAAGAAAAAAAAAAAGAAAGAAAATACACAAAGAATAAAAATGTCAAAAATAATATTTTTATAATGTGAAACGCAACACAGTTTTATGGTGAATGTTACATACCTGTTCGGAGATGCCTGGTTTATTTGCGGAATCAGCTTTAAAGATAAAAGAATATAGACTTATTAATGGAGCCTTGAAGAAGAATATTATAAAGAAAAAAAAGAAGAAGAAAAAAGGGAATAAATAAAAATTTTACTATAAAAAATGGAAAAAAAAAATAGAGTGAAAATAGAAAAAAGTTCAAAACCGGGGCTTGTTTGCTGATGTCAAAAATCTTTTTTATATTTTTCACTTTCCTATTACCCCAATGGTACATCATTTCGTCCATCTTTTTAAAAGATATCGGGTACATGTACCTCGTATAGTAGATCACTAACGACTAGTTACAATCGCAATAGAAGCCTATTGACTCACTACTGCTTTCTTTTTATCTTTTATCTTCCTTTTGTTCTCTCTTTTTTTATTTCTTTATCTTTTAAAAAATGTCTAAATATATCTTAACCAATGAGCATCAAATGATTTGATAATTAATCATAACAGCAAAGAGGCAAGTGAAAAAGAGGATAGCTACAGTTGCCTAGGAAATGGAATGGTTACACAGTCATATGAACGCAGTAAGCGTGTAGCCACTCGTCTAGTCGTACATAGAATATCCTGTTACCAAAAGCTATGTGTAAGCTATAAAATATAAATATGCTTACACCACACATGGCTAAGCATCTGAAAAAAAAAAAGACTCAAGGAATGAATAGCATATATCATCGAATTGTAAGGTTAACAATCACCCTTATTCTTGAAAATCTTTCAATGGTTCTTTTATCGTAAATAAAACTAAGCTGTAATAAGATTATAAGATCCGAACATATTCAAATCTAAACCAATTCAGTTTGCACAAACTATAGCTCCTTTATATTCATCAATAGCTTTTTGGGATACGGTTACTCTTACCTTACTGTGGCTTTGTGTATCTTGCCTTTTTTATTAGTATGGTCCCTTACAGTGCTTATCTTACCAATCTACGGGTTTAATCCCACGCCGCGCTTGGGTTACCTTATATTTTTATTAGAGCAAAGCTAATATATTGCTCTATGTATATATAGAAATGTATATTTATATGCTAGCACACTGTATTCTATGCATTTGTTCAGCACTTTAAGCGATTAGAAACATATGAACTAGCATGTTTCCAAATAATAACCTAGACAGGACCTTATAGAAATTAATTTTTTTGTTAGCAGTGGTGAAACCATGGTAATAAGCTGTAATGTTACATTGTATTTATGCACTAACAGCCAGACCTATTGTACGAGTTTACAATTTATTCACAAATTATTCGTACACTGATAAAAACAAATGATGATTTCAAACGACAAATGAGACAACAAATAACAATAAAAGAGAGCCCATCAGAAGCAAAAGAACGAATAAAGAAATAATAAGTATATCAGTTATTACATTGATATTAAATACTTACATTATAAAGAAGAGAGCTTTATAAGAGAAAAAGAAAAGCCAAGATCAGATTATTTATATTAAGTCTCTAACAACTTTCTCAGTTATGTGCTATTTATAAGTGTTGACCACATTTACCTTCTCTTCTCTCAAAAAGACAGAATTCTTTGTCTTTTTAATAATAAAGAAAGGATCAATAATCAACTAAAGTGTAATTGTTATTGATATTTTATTGTGTGAGAGATATTTATGAAAAAAGTGTATTATAATTGACAAGCAAATATATCTTTAAATATATCTTTTAAATCGTTCAAAAGAAACCATATTCTTTACAGCTATAGAAAAGGTAATACTTGTTATTCTTTGAAAACTGATGTTTTACATATTTCCTTCAAAGTCGATTCCCATGCTTTCTAAGGTGTTTACATTATATTGCCAAAGTATACACCAAGAATTTATTGATTTCGAGCATAAACAATACTCACGAAAAAGCTGGTTTTGCACCAACTCCTTATTTGCAAGGTTTTAAGTTTGTCTGTTGGGAATTACCAATTAGCTGTCGGTATATTCTCTCTCTTCTTCCTAGTATGTCAACAAATGCTCATGGCTTCATACTTTTTCTTTTTAATACTTTACAATTCAACATGAGTACTATATTTCTATATGAAGATGGACATGGGAATGTTATTGATGAGAATGGTGGCCCTCAGCCCATGGACTATATTGTTGATCGGAATGAGTTCACTGTTGAGACTATTGCTACTCATACAGAGTACTTGAGAAATGCAGTCCCCAATGAATCATCTCTGACTTGCCCAATGTCATTAGAAAAGCCAAAAAATGAAGATGTTCATATGAAGGAGGCAAAACCAAAACGGGACTATGTGCGTTATACAGTCCAGGATAAAGCTAGGTTTTTCGATCTGAAGATTGAAAAGTGTATGACTGCTTCAGCTGCAGCAAAGCAGTTGGGTATTCACCCTCGACAGCTTATAGGTGGGTTAGTCAGTATAATGCGTGTCCTGACAGTATTTTTGAGAGCTGTAAAAAGACCGGTCGTAAGTGCATCTTAACTAAAGAGCATAAAACGACTGTTATCAACTTCATTGATGCTAATCCCTCTGCTACTGTTGTTGAAGTGACTGAGCATCTACTGAAGCGATTCCATGGTCTTAAAGTATCACGCAGCACTGTTAATAACTTTATGAGGCGTGAGTGCAACCTTTCGTTGAAAAAAGCAGATTTTCATTCTATTGAGAGAAACAGTCCAACAAAGATTGAGGAGCGACACAATTGGGTTTGTCAATGGGAAAATACAGACGTGGACTTTCTGACGAATTGCGTGTTTCTTGACGAGTCTGCTTTTGATATAAATATGAAACGCTCAAGAGCCTGGTCCAATAAAGGTACTCGTGCTATTGTTACCAGGCCTACTACGAGAGCAAATACAGTGCCTATATTGGGTGTTATTTCTGCCTCAGGTTTGATAACCGTCGGTGTAAAGAAATCTAGACCTACAAAGAAGAGAAAATCTGATGGATATATAAGCTCAGGAACTGTTACTGGTCACTATATCAGTTTCTTAAAAACGACACTCGATGAAATGGACAAACATCCACATATGAAGGGCCACTATATTGTTATGGATAATGCACCCATTCACACACATGAAAACATAAAGTATATTGAGTATCGAGGATATAAATGTGTCTATCTTCCTACTTACTCTCCTGAACTTAACCCAATTGAACAATTCTGGGCAGTGGCAAAGAGTAAGGTTAAGCGTCATAGGTTTTTGCAGGAAGACACTTTGTCCAAGAGGATTACAGAAGCCTGTAACAGTGTGAAGCAAAGCCATTTCAAAGGCTTCGTCTCGCATTCTTACCAGTGTTGGGACAAGTGTCGAAATAGACAACTTATGTAATGACCCAAACGAATGTGCGATTAGGGGAAAACAGTAAGTGGGCAATCAGAAAAAAAAAGTCTATCCAAAACTGGCAGTCAAAAAAAAAAAGATTCCCAATTTGTCAGCCTCATCTAACGCGGTTTTTTTAAACGAATATCGTGAAACGAAAAAGGACTCATTTGAGTAATATACTTCACTAGCTGTTTTAATAAAAATGTATAGGAATCAAGTAGGATGAGAGGTATTAATGATTGTGGCGGCTGGTATTTGCTTTTCTTTTGCGGTTGGTGCGGATATCCATAATTGTTGCTATTTCATTGTCGGAAAGGGTTGGCATAAGTGATGATTGTTGATCCATTTTCTGGTCGATGCACAAGCTCCAAAAGGCTGAGGAAACGATTGTCAATTGGTCGGTTTGTGCGATGAAAAGTGGAAGTTCTTTCAAAGACATTGGCAACTGAATATGGGCAATTTCGACCATTGGATAGAAGCCATTTCTTGTACCATCAGTCAAATAGAGCGTCGCATGATGCCCTTATTCAACATGATAAGAATCAAAGAAAGAGTGTTAATATGTCTTTTTTTTTTTGCATTCAAAATAAAAACAGAAAAACTTACCAATGACAAGAAACGACAGAACAAATTTGCTACGATACGTATCAATAGCATTTTTTGCTAAAAGCGCTAATCGCACTAAGTCTTTTCCGACCAGCTTGTGATTCAGCGCCTGGGATGCCGGTTTCACTTCTCCATATCCTACTGTTTGCCCGATCTCCGTGCATATCACCATGCTGATTGTAAAATCAGGTCTGGCCAGTAACAATGACATCTCACTGGATTTGCACTCGTCATTGGCGACAGAAGTCCTAAAGTACGCGAAAATGACAAAAAAATTGCGCTTGTGTTTGACTGAAATTTTTCTTTTCATACCACCGAAACATGACGTGCTTCATGAGGTTTTCCAACAATGGATTGATAGCCGCAGTGGTATATCTTGTAATCAACTCCAATTCATCAACCTTCTGACTGATTGGTTCCAAAGGCAATTGTTCAAGTCTACAGGCAAATGTTAATTGACATATAATGAATAAACGCTATGACTTGCGTTCTTCCTTATTCGCCCTTACAGATTTCGAAAACAAAATGGGAATTGGTCAATAGACCAGAGGATAAGCCAACAAGGAAGGATATATGCTGTGATCTTCTTTTTATTTAAAATAATGAAATTTAAAACCAATAAAACCAATAAAAGAGATCTAATGTCCTATAATTATTATTTGATCTTCTTTTTCGCTCGGTCAAAACCGCATCTAGATCCTCCTTTATGTCAGAATTTACTGAAGAATCTTTTAATGCGTTTCGTCAGCAATTGGTACAAGAACGTCAAGCATCTCCAAGCGCGACTGATAGTTCATTGCATTCTCCCTTGTATGCTTTTGGCGTTCGTCCCCACTACGATTGGACTCCAGATCTTTTGGTAAAAGATCGCTTTAGCCTTGGTAAATAACCTTCTTGATACACTTACCTGCAGGGAGCCTCCGAAACAGATTCATCGCCCAACAATTGACATTTCCCCAACTCTGAACCATATACGACAGATTCAGTCCACCACGTCCACACCACTATCCCTCTTGCAGAAAAAAACAGCCTTTCTCCTAGCGATGACAGCCTTTTTGCGACCTTCAGACCTCCATAGTATCGATTTACAGTCGGCAGATATCAACAGTGGTTTTCAACTGACATTTCAAGTGGTCTCTCCAAAAGAAATTCGTGACCATCGTCATATCATCAAACCATTTACAATCTTTCCGAACCAAGACTACTCTCGTTGTCCTGTTAGAGCATTCATAGCTCTTAGAGATCACCCCTCATTATCACACCTTTCCACTCGTTCTTCGCTTTTCGTGAATTCAAGGTGTCCACAAGAACCTTTAGCCACGTCAACAATCTCTACATGGCTTCGCAACATGATTAGAATTTCCACGGAAGAGCGAAATGTAAGCGTCAGATCTATTGCATCCTCGTTAGCCCTACCCCGTGGTATCTCAAAAGAAGACATTGTTGCTCTTGGAAATTGGACAAACTCTTCGACTTTTGAAAACCATTATCGACGAGAACATATGTCATGCTTCAATTTCACGCAGATATTATTATCAACAGATTCATCAGCATCAACAGAAGAAAAACGAGTAGATTTCGATATGGATGACCAAGAAGAAGACGCGTTCTTTGACACGATACAAGAATGATCTAGATGCTCACTGTGAAGCAGTATATATCCTTCCTTGTTGGCTCTATCCGACCGTCTCATAAAATTCTCCAAAGAATTCATTCGACGGAGAATCTTTTTTGTATGGACTCATTCTATCAATAAAGATTACAGTCATTTATTTCAACTTTTTGGGCGGGACACGCAAAAAAACACCTTCCTATTTTGGGGGATGCACTATTTTTTTTCCTTGACGGGACACGCAAAATTTTAAAGCTCAAGTAGTGCAGAGAAGTAGCAAAGACCAGAACTTGGTATACGGTTACATAATTTGCGTGTCCCTAGCAAATCCCTACAGTGTGTTCTGCTAATAGGATAAACCAAGAAGAAGACAAAGAGAACATTGACAATCAAAAGCTATCTGATATATAGTAAATTGATATGCTCAAGGAATATAGTTTAAAGTAAACACTCAATCCTCAAAGATAGCCTATGTAAAATGTTCAAAATGGTCCCTCTTGTCTTCTTTTGAAAGGGACATATTCTGTGCCGCAGAGTGCATGCAGTATTCTCATTTACAACATGTTATTGTGATGATATGGCATCAAAAGCCTCTTGAAACAATATGAATTGGCATGAGGGCAATTTTGTGCTGGAAGTTGCTCTCATATGAGCTGAAGAATGTCAATGTTAATGTTCGTCTCTTCCACAACCTTCTTTAACTATGACGCCATTGTTTAACTTTTTTCCGGCTACTAAATAACATCATCAATATTCACGCAAGTTTGTCAGGAGCAACTTCTATATAATGTGCTTCCATTGATCCTTGGTGGCGTTGTAAAATATTGAAGCATATAAACAAAATACATATCGTTTATCAATCGTCTTGAAATACAATCAGTTAGTGTCTATCAGTTGTCTATCAGTTGTCTAGCGACAAATTGGTTCTCCTCCCCCTTGATTTTCTTGTGCTCATTTAACCGTACCATAATTGGGGATGCCTTGGTGGCTTGTACTGCAGACGACCCCTCTAAAGCTATGCCTGTCAGTTTGATATAATGAGGTCAATTTACTGCAAACGGGAATCATTAAACTTGATTAGTACCGATAGTATCAGTTTCCGTAAGGGGAATAAAGAAAAAAAAAAGGCACCCTTGCTAGTCGTCCTATTTGAATGAATCTGTCTATAGTAGAGTATTGATTGTCCCGCATAAATTAAAAATTAAATGCGTTCCTATTGAGCCCGCGGTATTCTAATGTCAAGGTTGAATGATAAAAAGAAAAAAGGATGCACATCAACCTAGCATAAAATGCACTTGAGAGCAGTTGAAGGGATATGAAAGGGGGATATTTTCTGATATTGATGCATATGATCATCCCAACCTGACAAGCTTTTCTCTTGGGCGTTTTTTCGTAGTTTTCCTACTCGGATTAGATGATTCCTTGTGTTACTGAGGCTTAACATCTCTAAGTAGCAGTTTCGATCTTGCACAACCATTGGCAATCGAAAAAAGACAATGATAAATTAAAAAAGGCGATCATTGAAAAGTAAGACATTTAGAAATTTCTATGGTAATTTATTTATAATAATGAAATACATAAAATAAAAAGGATGATGTTTAAAGGCATAAGAATAAAGGTCAAAGGAGAATGAAGAAGAATGTACAAAGGAGATGTGAATATATTAGGAAGTTTTTTTTTTCTTTTTGTGTAAGGGAGTGGAATATGATAAGAGAGAGAAAGAGGGGGGTATATGTATGTATGTATAGATGCATTTAGAGTAACAGTGTTATTTACATAGAAATACAGGGTTTAAATCATGGATCCATCAATCTCGAATGTACCAACAATCTTCCTTTGGCTATCTCTAATTCTCACCATCCAGTTTCCATTAGGCAATTTGATATAAAAGTTAGAGTATCCCTGACCCGAGTAATCGATTAGACTTTTTGAAGAAGGGGTTGTTACAGCTGTCTGAAGTTGTGTTGAAGATAGACTGAATGATTCACTTGTAGGCGTCGTTATCAATTCATCATCTGTGCTGCTAGCGAGTGTTGAGTTTGTTTCTTTTCTTTCAAGTGTCATTGGGATCACCAATTTCAATTCAGGCTTTTTTTGACGAGAAAAAATACTGAGCTTTCGACCCATGATCGTTGGCTTTTTTTGCAGTAATTTAGAGAATGATAATCTTTTGCTTACTTTCTCCTGGAAAGTATTCAAAAAGATATTGGGATAAATATCTTCTTGGTCATAGAATTGAATAGATTCAGTCATTTTTTAGAGATGCAACAATAAATAAAAAAAGAATTAATAAAAGAAGGGAAAGAAAGAAAGAAAATTATCCATTTATATAAGCGCGCTTAAACTGTGGCACAGTGTTTATTTATGGAAGGATGGCGAAAATGCTGCGGAAGAAAAAAATGGCTTTTTGTGATCACTTGAAGCATTATTCGATTGTTTCATCATAGAATGATCGGAAATAATATTGCCCTGACAAGTTATTTCTAATGTCTTTGGGTCATATTGTATTGAATTGTAACATGTCAATTTGAGTTTTCACAATTTTCATTTACCAAAACACGTAGCTTTAGTTAATTTGCAGTGACTTTTGTTGGGTCAAATTTAGCGAGGGTTACATCATAATTCAGCCTCCTTGGAAGAGAAAATGTAACCTACAATGAATCACCCGTAGTGGGTTTAATGAAAATAACTGATAGACTATTTTTTATTTTTATTTTCATTTTTTGCATTAAGATTATTTAGATCCGTTTCGCGGCACTTTATTAATTTTCGCATTTTATTAAAAGGACACACGAACTTTCGTCACTGCATGAAATGAAAAAGATCAACTGATTGAACTTTAGAAAATAAAAGTAATATGCATCCGTAGTTTACCCGCGGCTGGATCACCTTTAGTAAGCCTACTTATTTGTATATAAAACACCGTACGCAACGCTGATTATTTTCCATTATTTTCGACAGAATGTTGCGCAAACCAAAAATGATTTGCTTGTCATCTTATCACTTGACCCTATTTTTTACTTCTGACTTTGATCGACCAAGCGAGTAGAAAACAAAACGTGCCGATATGGATCGTCCGCAGCTAAATAGTAAAATGGTCAAAGGATGTGCCATTATTTTATGAATGGGCTTTATTATTCTTTATACTTGTTGTTTAATGGAATTAACAACCACATGCCCATAACCTAAATATTCTAGAAGCTTAACGTGCAACAAGAATGTCAGCCTTCCGTTCATGCTATAGCGCGTTTTTACAAAATGCTGTTTATGTATGTGGGCTTTTTTTTACTATTAAAAACGCTGCTTTTTTGTTTACAGCCCCTGTTCTCCTTGTCTCCTCTATTGGCTTGAAATGGATACGGCTAAATAAAGAATTTTTTTTCTTGAAAGGAGTAGACCAACCAAATGGGAACAGAAAGGGATTACCTATTTCTGTATATAGGCGAAGTTTAGGCGGGTTTTCGGACCGGATCTAAATAAGGAAGGATTATATCACGTTCTTGGCGCTTTGCTGTTGCTAAGGCAACAAGGCTGAGCACAATGAACACTACACGCACCAGAAAGTACACACTGTCAGCTCTCTTGAATGTACCACGTTTAAGGAGTACTCTATTGCCAACTTTTTTTCCTTAAGCACGATCTTGTCCACTGTTGGAGCAAGTAGCAATCATTTTATTGCAAATAATTCTCTTGTAGCAAGTAAGACATCTAATTTTTCATGCAATATTTTAATATTAAACCGCTCAATAACTTGACTGTAAATAGCGTATTTAAGAAGGTAGCCACTATCTTTGTTACATAGGTAACAGATCAACCAACTACAAGAAAAATATGCATCAGGTACGTGTCAATCAAAGTCTAATTTTCAGGGATCCAGATAGATCATGATGATGTAAGAATTACCAACTATTCTTGTATAAGGTCATCAAACCATATGTCTTGATAAATATGACATTTATACGTTCATACTCCCTTGTGTCAACTTGAGATGTCATTGCCGAAAAGAAACTAGTCAAGTAGTTAATGCCGAATAGTGTAACGCTTGCTCCTATCCTTTTAGAAGCCTTCAAATAAAACGCTCACGGCCCTCTATGACTACTTCTTGGCCACTCTGCTCCGTTTCTATGTTAATGAATAACTTGAGGCTGTAAAATCTACGCTCTATCGCATTTGTAAAAGGGTTCGTTTGTTATTATTTTGGTGTGTAACATGCTTTGTATACTTATGCCCATATACAAACCCCTTTTTCAAACTTCATATAAAGTATATACTTTGCTAAATTGAATTTTATTTATTATGGTCTAAATAGGAGAGGAATATTTACAACGAAATCGTTACCGATTTCTTAGGTTTTGGGATGGCAGGTGCATCGGAATATTTACTATAGCAGCTGCATTCATTTAATTTGGTCATGGATGTAGGTGAGTCGGTCTTGTTGTCTGTTTCCAAAAGGCAGATACAGCAGTATTTGTTATGAGTATCAAGGATACTGTTGATAATTTCTTGTTCATCTTCAGATTCAATTTCACTGCTGTTTGTATCATCTTCATGGTCTTGGTCATTATCATCATTGGTATTATCTGCATCATCGTTGTCGTCATCGCTATCATCTTCACCGTCGCCCTCTTCGCTCTCTTCATCTTCTTCTTGAACCCATTCAACGAAACGAGTAGTTACTGAGCGAATCTGTTGGGAGACTGTATTGCTCATAGGATCTTCCCACCAGGCAACGATAGCATCATCATCAACAATATGATATTTGTAAAGCATCAAAATAAGTCGATCAAAATGACTGGTGATAATGCCAGAAAATTTCAATTTATCAGCATCAGTAAGGATTAATTCGATTTGTTTCAATAACTGCAGTTGACACTCCTCTTCAGCTGCATAATATTGCAATATAGCTTCCCAAAAGTCAGTGATGCCGGATTGTATCTTTGTAGCAAACAATTTAGCAGCAGTTTGGGATTTATCCATCAAGCTGAGCGAGGAAGATACCCAATGTAAAAAGGCACTGGCCAAGGTAGCAGAAATAGCTTCCGAAGTAGGATCGTACTTGACAATAAGATCGTCTAATTCCAATCTGACACGAGCACTGGAAAGCTTTGATAATATAGCTTGATGTATATAAGAGGTAGCAACTTCTTCAAACGACTGTTGTGGTTCTTCTTCCTCTTCCTCATTCTCTTCCTCAACCGTTGCATGTACTTCAGAAATTGTTTCGTCCAATGCAGGCTTGTCCATTTCGGCCTCAGCTTCAGGTAAAGCTGTTTCCTTGGCAACAGGCTGGCATTGCATCTCATCTTCTTCAAATTCATAGCAACCAAACATAAAGGAATCCTTATTCTTAAAATAGGCCGCATCATGTAACGTTAATCCTCCGCCGGAGTTAACCCGAGATTGCAGATCTTCAATTTGTTTTTTCAATTGTTTGATTTCATCTTCCTTGTCCATTAAATCCATTTCTAACTTGTTGTTCTTGTCCATGCATTCATCGTAAAATCGCTTGTGACTAGCATCTGTGTTCTGTCTTGAGACAGCTGCATCTCTAATGTCGTTTTTCAACAAAGCAACACTATTACGTAAGGTTGAATTTTCATCACGGAGCCTTTTTATTTCCCGAATAAGAAGGTGAAAAGAGCGACTCTTACGTTGTTGTTTGTTTGTAGGTGAATGTACTGTTGGTTTCTTTATGTCAGTAGGTGATGAGCATACTTCCGAAGCTGTTACGTTCATTGTTGTGGGTGTATCAACAGTATCCAATGCCGGCATCAATGGATGTTTATGTGAAAGAGCATAATTGATTGTATATACAACAGCTCGTTGTATAATATCTATAACTGTAATTATTGACGAAATTTTGATTATCTTTATAAGCAAAGTAGTGATAGCTGTAGTTGTAGTCGCAAATATTTGATAGCTGTATTATAGGAGAATTAAAATGTATAGGAAAATTATATAAAAAAAGAAGAAAAAAAGAGAGGGAATTTATTTAAATAGGGTAGGTGAGTCATTTTTCTCGGTGACGTCTTCATATTAAAAGTCAGACAATCGTGTTTAGGCCATTCTCTCAACGAATAACAATACTCTATTTTGTCCTCAAAAAAGGGAAATGGTGGTAGTAATCAAACGCATGATTAGGTAATCATGCTTTGAAATCCATGCTACAAATATTACGTCAGCCAAAACTCGAATATTTACGCAAATCGATGATTCTAGCAAACAAATCCATGACATTAATAGCATAGACACTCTGTCATTTGATTTAACATTACAGAGAAAGGGAGAGTAAGAAACGCGTTTAAAAAAAATTCAAAAAAGTCAGTCTTTATTGTCATCATACATATAAGCAGATAAATCTGTAGACAGCATCTTTTTCTACCGATTTGTCTCTTTTCTCTTGTACAGCATGAATGATAGCACCATTTTGAGTATGTAAGCAATTTACTTAAAACAACTTTTGCCAAAAAAATAACAACAAGCGCTAATTTGAATACTATGTGCAGCTTCGTCAAACGGCGAAGTAGATAACGAAATAATTAACAGAAGACTGTAGGAGACTGTTAATCAATAATATTCTATGAATTGAGCGTGTAGACTGGTTCTTCATATCAATAATTTGATCATGTGATATATATATCAACAAAATTAACTCCAAAAATTATTTTAGCGGAGAAAAGGCAACAAAATCGACTTCGTTTATTCTTTGTATTGCAAGACTATTTATACTTGCAAACGTATTCACAACACAAAAAGAGATACAACAATAAAAATATAAATAAAACAAATACAAAAAAATAAAAGCAATAACAACTTCTTTAAGTTCAAATGGACTTACACTGACTTATTCAGAACGAGGAGGCTGACTGTTGAAAGTTGGAATTAGTAACACAGTTAAGATTGCATTTCGAAATGGGAGAGATCTGGACAGTGTAGATTTTAAGAGTAGATTCAAGTACTCTAAATTTTGATGACGGTGAAGTCGAAGCCTGAATCGATGTGCAGTGAAGCGACATTTTCCCTCAATCTTCAAACAGCTGTCTTTCACTCAATTCATACCCATTTCTAACGCGTTCAAAGCCACCAACATTGCTAAACCATTCTCTGTCTCTTCATAATAGTCAGAAGCCACTATCCTCTAAAGAAGCGTTCAAAACATCACGTGATCAAAGATATGACCAAGGCTAATATCAACCTCCGTCAATAGCGTAATAATAGCTTTTTCACGAATTTATACGTTACACCAACTACAGCGAAAGCAACTGCTTCAACCATACCGCCTGGCTTTATTAATCCAACCAACATCATGACTGCAACAAGTTTTATCACAATGGAGAAAACGGTAGAATTGCTTGAAAAGTTTGAAACATACCGCAAATCCTTAGCTTACCCTCAACGTGCAAGATAGGGCGTCTTTTGCCGCAATAACAGTGCGAAGACTGAACCCTCACAACCTATTTTACACTGCAACGGCTGTGGTGTCTCTTACTGTGCTTCAACTATGAGATCTATTGTTCAATCTTTTATTCCTGATTCTTCATATCTGTTTTCAACTGAAGCGATCATCAAAACGTTCAGACACAGTCAGGAAACTCCCAAATCGTACACTGAGTCAATCCCACAAAAACATCCAACCTCTATTAGCTATGGCCCGACGAACTTGCCGCTACCAGATCAGAAATCGTGCGTTTTTCGTGCCACTACTATTCAACTCCATGATCAATTAAATAAGGAGCACTTATCCTCCAGTGCACTCACAGACACCTTGGCTGCAAACAATCAACCCTTGCTTGACTCCTCCGAGCTCACCACCGTTCCCATGCCTTGGAGTGACCCTAAACAGATTCGTCGT
The DNA here is from genome assembly GCF_002708625.1 of Rhizopus microsporus ATCC 52813. Lineage (NCBI taxonomy): Eukaryota > Fungi > Mucoromycota > Mucoromycetes > Mucorales > Rhizopodaceae > Rhizopus > Rhizopus microsporus. The sequence goes on along the minus strand of NW_019671936.1, from coordinate 114,587 downwards.
CTTAAGGGTAGCTTATTGCAGCAACAACATCAAACACATTAACTGCGGCAAGAGGGTTACTGCATGACTTCTGCAGCCACCTTCGAAAAACCAAGGCTCTCAGTGCCTTTACCTCCCCACTAAGGCTCACGTATCTATCGGACAACTGCGATCTTGATTACGCAAACTGGACATTAACAGCAACCGCGTCCTAGGTATCCACTACCCGGACTGTAACGTAGTGACTCTTTTGGTACACAACGATTATGCAGATGAACTTAGATCCCAGCTCAAAAATTCAAGGTTACCTTAAAGGACGATTTTGACCCTTGCGACGCTAAAACTCTACGTGACCCTAAATACGCTGATGCTACAAAAGAAGAACGAATCAATCTCTCCTTCATGCATTATTGTAATCATATAGAATGCGCATTAAGATACATCCGTGCCCCGATTAAATTTGTCATTGCACGCTATTTCCATTCAGAAGGCTGGATTAGTAAGCAGACTTTGCAGGAGACCCTTTCTATAAATCACCGCGTTGATCATACAGGATCTATCCCCTTTTTCTATGACAACGAGCACAGAAGTATTGCGGATGATTGTAAGTCGTCTGAGCCACACATAATGGAGTCTCAAATGGAAGATGTCTCTTATTTGTTTTTTTAGCGAGACAAAGTATGATCAGATTATACGGTTCCTTCGGCTTAGCACTAAAAGAAGTTAAGAGAAAGCTTGATTCATTTATTTCAGTTCTACCATTAGAATCAACGACAGCTGTCCTTTGGAACACATCTGCTGCAATTTGAGATAAGTCGACAGTGCCAAACCAATGACTGAAGTTCATGTTTGGAGCAGCTTTACAGGTCAAGGTGATTACAATGTTGGCCTTTTCGTTCACTCCAAATCGATCACGATATAGGCTACCTTCGCATCTTATATACGTTTCCAACATGCGATCTTTAACTTCTATCCATCTCGTTTCTGTACCATATACAGCTATGGATATGGCTCGAAAGCCACAATTTCCATCAGCTTCTGGAGAAATAAAGCAACTGATGTTCTGTATATCCATGCTTCTTTTAAAGAACTTGTTCTTTGGCTTCAGCTCTTTCTTCGTCAAACAACTAAAGATCTTGCCACTGGCTTCATCGATAAAACTATAGATATTTGAATGTAGAGCTCATAACTTATCTCAATTTGTAAATTACCTTTTTTCTCTATTGGAGGTGTGCCCATATCTTTACTTTCTTTTCTAATTTTTTTTTTTTTTTTCTTCATTGAAGATTTCTAGGGCAATATCATTCGCTTGGTGTTTTTTGGTCCCCCTTTGCTATCGTCAACTACTGTTGGAAAGATCATATTCTGCGGCTGGTCTTTGGGAGCCATTAATTTTATCCTTGCTTTTTGAAGTTGATGTAAAATGGTTAACTTTTGCTGCTCTATGAATGCATCGCAAGATAAAGATCGAATGCTTTCTAATTCATTTAGGATCCTATCCTCAATCTTTGGCTTACTACCAACAGCCATTTTATCTTGTAATGTACTTTCTTGTTCTGCTTGCTTGTATGTTTCATAATTCAATCAACGTCTGTGAACAATATTCAGAGGAATAATGTCATATTTAGCAAGAAGATGTCGGCAAGGTAGTCTAAAGTTCCTTTTCACTTGGCACAAGCAGTTATTACCGTACTCGCAGTTGTTAGAAATCGAGACGATCATCTCATGTTTGATGATATCAATTGCGTATTTTGACACCTTTCCTTTGGAATTTACCGATTTGTATTCATGTTCAGGAGATATAAGGTGAACAGACTGCCTCAATGATTCTTGTTCGCTTTTCAGTTTTCTTAATAAGAGACGTCCCTTGGCCCAATAATCGAATTTTCTTGTAACTAGGTCTAGCTTTCCAGAAGACGTTTGGATGAAGTGCTTCTAAGACGAATGTATTGACTCGACTCGATTTGAAGGACAGTTATTCAAATGCATGTATTTGTTAGCATAAAGCCCACCCCAGTGTTCTTTCTCTTTTAACATCTTCTTTAAACACTGGATCGCATGTACACCACCATTTGTACATCTTTCATCTTGGCTGAAATATTCGCTATATTTCTTCAAAATCTGCTTAAAGTGCTCGTCAGCGTTGGCTGCAAGTGCTATCTCTGCCACTAGGTCTCTAGTTTCCAATCTAGCCATATTATTTGCTTTAACGGTTGAATACAATGATGCAAGCTTGGATAGGCCATGCTTCTGAAAATTTCTAGATATGTGAATGTAGCATAAAAGCTTACCACTCTCAGAGAATACATCAACTAATGGTAATCTTAAAGCTTTGTCATCATCAGGGGCAAAGACGATGGGTAGCACCGTTTTTCCATTAAAAACCAGTGATCTAAACTGTTGAACAAATCATCTATAATTTACTGCTGATTCATCCATGCACCGACAATATAGAATGGCGCCAAAAGATTACGAGGCTCACCATATACATTGCTAGTGCCCACAAACTTTAAAAGCACTATACGATGACTGCTCATCTTATAGGTAGCATCGATAACAATGCACTCAGGCATATGCTATGCCTCTTTGATTGCTTCAACGTGGGCAAAAAAAAAAATCAAGATTACTTCGTTGGAGTTGTTGGTAGAGTATCTAATATGGTAATTCTTCTCTTCAAGTACCATAATGAAACGTAAGCTATCGTCTGCACCAGTGGCTTGCTTTACAAATTGATAATATATGTTATATATACCCTTTTTTTGAACTGGGGATCCTTCATTCAGAAGCATATTTGCGACTCTAGCTGGTGTATCTCCTGGCAATTTAAGCAAGCTAACTGTTCTTTCCATTTGAGCAGCGTTCAATTTTCTATTGATTATATAAACACACTGATCACCTACTATACGATGGCTGTGTTTGTGCTTGACTTTACTGATGACAAACCCGACAACCTTCAGAGATGCATAGAACATGCAAGGGCAACCAATTTAATGGCTGTCAGTATTACGCTTCTTGATATTTTGATATTTTTCATTGTTTTCTGCTTCAACAGCCGGTTTTTTTGCAGCAAGGTACTCTTGACCATGTTTACAGATGAGATAAATCATTCTTTTATTGGATCACAAAGTGGTCAGGACAATATTATGATGTTTTCTGAACTCTTTGGCGACTTCCTTAAATTCACCAATGGAAGAGAACTGAACACCAATCGCGAATTTTTCATTGAAAGCTTGCTCAATAGAAGTAGCAACATCATCATAATATTGATTCAAAGTATCTTTGGCAAAGTTAAGTTGGAGTATAAAGAGTAAACGCAAAAAAAGGCTAGTTGTAATGATATTACTTTAATGAAGAAAAAATTCAGGAAGACTACGTATTTATTCTATGTTTGTAATGTAGTAAGCCTAACATTGGTTAAGAAAAAAAAGGCCATTTATTCATCCTCACCTGGTACTACTCTTAAATTTCGGATTTAGCTCTTCTTCAGCGTGGTTGAGTAGGCGTCAAGTAAATATTGGGCGAAGCATCGACATTTGTAGTGGTGAAGGTAGAGGAGCCAAGCAGAGGAAAAAAACTCCTCTTTTTCACGTTTACAAAGAGCTTCAAGAACAGTATCCTTTATATGAACACGATAGTTGCGCCAAGAATAAAGATGATCAAGAGTATCAATAAAAGCAAGTAATCCATTTATACGTGGGTGTAGAGAGCGTATACTGTATTTTTATTAATTATTGACGTTAATTTTATAAGAATTATCGTAAAATAAAAAAATTATTTACGTAGAAAGACGACAAAGAAAAATATGTCAAAAGAGAGAGATAATGAATATATGTAGAAAAAGAGAGAAAAAGTATGTTAGTATTAGGGCATATATCCTAATATTAGTTTTACTCACCGCTAAGGTGCATTCTGGGGAGGGCAGCGATAACTACCCAGGATTGTTTAAACAAAACAAAAAAAAAAAGGAACGGAAGACAGAGAGAACCCAGAGCACAAGAAGAGGTAATTGGGAGAAAGCTCCAAGTACACGCCAGAGAGCAAAGATGGCGGGACAAGCGAGTCAGAGTAAGGACCATGAACACTCAGAGGGACATCTGATAACTGCTGTAAAGAAGCAAAAAAAGGACAAGCTCTAGGATCGGATACCTGGGACAAAGAAATCATATCAAATAGGAGCAATCTGCTTCGTGACTATTCAAGAATATGCATTGCCAAATATGACTACATGTTCTTTTGATATTATGGAAAAACCGAAAAAAGGATCTAAACTTTTACAAAGAGACTAAAGAGGGCTATTTCCAATATCGTTAATTTCAACTCCAAGACAGCCCACCTGTTAATATTACTGTCAAATGGAATAGTGAGCTATATTCTTTTTGTATTTGTTATTACTCTTATAAAATTACAACGGTTTCAATACGACATTTAAATTTGGAAAGCACGACATTCAGTCTCATTATTTTTTGGAAATACAGTATAGTCTTTTCAGAAAGCAAAGTCGTATTTTTGCAGTTTTTATAATACAATTTATACGAAAAAGCGACAAGCCAGCGCGACATCCCTTTCCGGAAATGGTGTATATCCATGGATGTCAAGGTTGGTACTACGAAAATATTCTTGGCGACGACGAATTTACATTTCGTACAGCATGAATTTTGTTCTCACCATTGGGTGTACTTATTTTCGATTTACTTTCCAGAAAGAGTGTATAACATACAAGCAATAAAAGCATCATCAAGTAATTTGACAGCAAACATGTGCCCTATGATACCCGTCCAATCCATACCAATTGTCATTACCTTATTCTTGTCAGCTTCAGAAATAGGGAGGTCCAAGAAGTATCTCAAGATTGCCTTGTTGATTCTTATATTTTTGGCCTGTTGTTGCAGGCATTTGGCGGCAGGAGATTTCTTCCTTTTTCACTCGCTCGTGGGTAGCTCTAGACCCTTCGTCGTAAGGATCAAGTCAATTCTTCGACCAAAACTATTATTTAATGAAATGCTTTCATTATATATTTTTTCAAGGTTTGAAGACACTGCCTTGGAAGTTTTGGACACCCTTTCTCCATCCTGAATGCCTAGCATGGTGTTATCTAGAATTTCATCAAGTAACTTTGCAAATTTTCGGTAGCATGTCAATTCACTTGCATCGTCATCAGAACAAATGCTACGGTCAGTAAAGCAATTCTTGGCCATTAGGTCGAGTATATCCAATACTTGTAAGCATTCTGTCTGGTCCGACTTCAGCATTGACAGTTTTTCTTCGGTAATGGCAATTCTTATCTGCTTCTTGTTGACTTTGCCATTTAAAGTGACTCTTGTCATTATTTCTTCATATAATTGCTTACTAGTGGCTGGCATGCCTCCATTTATATTTATGTCTATGCATTTAGCCTTTCTCAAAATTGATAGTTCAGGTATTGGCTGAATACCGCTGTAACATCATTATTGATACAGCCGACAGTACGCGACTACGAAAGCTTCAAGACAGTGACTTACAAGTTATTATTTAGATTACTTGTCATAGACAGATTAGCTGACATCATATCTAGCTGTTCACCTAGCGTTGCTGGGTTAAATGCTTTAAGAATGCTTTGTAAGACAAAAACATTCACCAAGTACAATTTTTTAAACACTACATACACCAGATAATACACCAGAAGTTAGACCAATTCTACGGGTGCTACCTCTACCCATTACCTATGATGCCTTCCAACAAAAATTTTGAGTGTGCGGCGCCACGCTAAACATGGCTTTATAAAGCTATCAGCTTGTTTTGTTTCTTTTCAAGATAAAAAGAAATGTTGTTATTTATTTATCCATTCTAATTTTATGTTGTCAGTTTGATCAACAATGGCCACTTATTATATATTCGTATTTACATTATTTAGCCTATTTTCTGGCTATGTAGTGTTCATCCAAAAAAAAAGTCAATGATCAATACCTTTCATGTTTGGTGCCTTTTTCGTAAATACACTTTTTGAAATCCGATACTTTCCGGGCTGAGAATAAAGTCCGGACGAAGTAAGTTCCCCTCTCCACAGACTGAGTACACATCCATCCATCTGTAGACCATAGTTCATTCTCTCCCCCTTTTCGGTTGTAATTAAGGATGAAGTAAGCAGCAGAAGGAATCCATCCATCAAAAACATCATCAACTCACCTGTCTATATTAGACTTGAGATCTGTTCTTTCTCTGGTCACAGAATCTATCCTGCTAAGGGTAAGACCTACGTTCGTGTTGACAGCAGGTAATTTGATAAACATACAATATATTCATCTTATGCTAATTACATTCTTATAGAGTATGTATACAATATTAACAATACACAACAACAAAATAACCTCTTCTTTTTCACTTGCAATATATAGACTTTCAAGTTCATCAATGGTAAGGCTGAATCTTACTTCCTCCAACGTTTGAACCCTCGTAAGATTAGATGGACCGTCATTTACCGTCGCTTGAACAAGAAGGGTATTACCGAAGAAGTTCAAAAGAAGAGATCTCGTCGTACTGTCAAGCACGAACGTGCCGTTGTTGGTGCCTCTTGGGATGCCATCCGTGCCAAGCGTAGCCAAAAGCCTGATGCTCGTGCTGCTGCTCGTCAAGCTGCTATTGCCAAGAGCAAGGAAGCCAAGAAGGCTGCTGCTGCTGCTAAGAAGGCCAACCCTTCTGTAAGTAACTTTTAATTAATTCAACCTGTACTAATCATTGCTCTGTAGGCTGGTAATCAAGCCAAGGTCAGCAAGCAACAAGCCAAGGGTTTCGCTCCTAAGGCTGCTGCCACCTCTCGTTAAATTTTTCTCTTGTGCATAAACGACTTTATATCAACGTAAAATAAATGACTTTGTCGCATGTCTGGATGTGGCATGTATAGTTGGAAAAAAAATCTGTTGGACAAAAGTATCACTTTGATTATACAATGGAGACCAAAGAGTGAAATTATAGAGCAACAGTTATTTATTATTTAAAGCTTACTTTCTTCATTACCAATCTTTGCAACAACTTTTGCATAAGATGAACGATCACCAATTGCTTTTAAACCTTGAGAAATTGTCTCGAGATTGTAGACCGTTTTGTAAAGAGCGGGCTTCAATTTACCAGATTCGAATAGTTCAAACAATGCTCTCCAAACTTCAGGAATACGTTCAGGCTCGTTTTTGGTATATGCTCCCCAGTGTAAACCACTAATAGATGTCTTAGTTTAATACTACGTATACAATGTCATCAACTTACACAGCAGAAATATTCTTTAATAGCAGACGGTTTGTAGGAATTTTTTCAATTGTGCCTTGTGCAAAACCAATAATAAGGATGCGGCCATTCCATGCAGTACATTTTGTGCTGATATAAATTAGACTTTTTTTTGTGTGTTCCTTTTGAATATTCTACCTAGTTTCTACTAAGCCGACTGGATCATAAACGACATCGGCACCATGTCCATTTGTAATTTTTTTGACTTGCTCGGGCCAGTCTTTGTCACGGTAGTTGATAGCATAGTCAGCGCCGAATTTCTTTGCAATTTCCAATTTTTCAGATGTACCAGCTGTTGCAATGACCTTGGCACCCAGCGCCTTGGCAATTTGCACAGCGGCGATACCTACACCACCAGCTGCTGCATGAACAAGACAGTATTCGCCAGCCTTCAAGTTGGCGCGTAAAACAAGAGCAGAGTAACTTGTGGGGTAGGTAATGTACAAGCCAGCAGCTTCTTCAAAGCTGAAATTCTTGGGCATAGGGAGGACATTGCTTGCAGAAACATTGACAACCTCAGCAAAAGAGTTACCTGAGCCAAATACACGATCGCCAGCCTTGAATTGAGGAACTGTTGATTTTAAGACAATACCAGCAAATTCACCACCAGGAACAAAAGGAAAAGGTGGCTTAATCTGATATTTGCCTTGAACCTACCAAAATATGTTTGTTAAACAAAAAAGGCAGTGCTTTAACCAGTTATGTCTTTCTACCATTAAAATATCGAAAAAGTTTAAACCTGTTGCTTTGACTTGAATTTGTAATTCACCCTTTTTAGGCTCAGGTGGGAGATCAACGTTCTTGACAACAAGTTCCTCGGGGCCCTTCAGCCACTTATCGACAATGATTGCTTTCATATTATTTAACTAAAAACAAAAAAGACAAGAAAGAAAAGAAGCTCTTAATTCATGTGAAGCATCTTAAATATAGAGTGATTTTAACCCCGCTCTTTGCTGCTGAGATAATCCGTTTTCACAAGCCTCTGGTGAAATCAAGGAACTGATTCCCCATATTCAATGGGAATAGCTTCAATTCAATCGCAAGTCTGTCGCGCGTCATTTCTTTGATTCGTTCTTCATGCGACTGCATATGAAAACCAGCAAGATTTACATATATCTTTTACGGATCAAAACTTTCATTTGTTCTAAAGTCCTAATCATTCAATGCTCCTGTTGTTCTTTGGAAGGTCAATGGCTTTGGGGCAAAAAGAAGAACATATTTTATAATGAAACCATGTGTCAATATTTCATCTTTACATATTCACCCTTAAAAATCCTTTCTTATTATTGCCAACCACAAAAGTCTTTCATTTACGAGCCAAATAAATCAAACTCTGCTCAAGCTCCCTATATTAGATTATTTGGAACGCAAATGCCATTTTGAATAAAAAGCTTCAGAGGGAGAATAGAGAGAGAAAAAGAAAATTGTGTTCTGGATTCCATTGGGTTTACTGATGTTGGTCTATTCTGTCCCGTGTAGCTCGTGCTTTCAATGTATTTCAGGGGAACCAAGTCTTCTATAGTCCAATAACATGATATTTTCTTAATGTAATCTTTCTCTATCTCGACTTGACAAAACTGTATTCTGAACTGCTTTGAGGCATCTTTTTAACTTTTGAATCTTTTACAGCAGTAATAAAAAAAAAAAACAATGCATGCGGAGTGTGAATATGCCGGTGAAGCCCTTCATAAAGCTAAAACTCAATTTGCACGTTTTCTCCCCTTTAGCACATTCAACTTAATCAGCTATGGAAAAGCCTCAAGTAAGAAATATACTTGGAATTAACAAAAGATACACATCTAATAACCATTCTCTATTAATAAGGAAAAACCGTTTACTACTGAAAACTTAACTACCGTAATTAAAGAGGTAAAGTAACACTGTTTTCTGATATATAAAGAAGAAGACGAACTTATTCAAGAAAAAAAAGATAGCAGAACAAACGATAGGAGATTCAGAATATGCACACTCAAAGGTGCCCGGCTGGAATAGTACCATCATAGATGGTTGTTTAAAAAAGTTGAAAGAAAAGAGTTCGAATCATAAGTATGTTGGTAAAGTATTCATCATTTTCTATAAAGTTCTTTTTTTCTCATTCATCAATCAAAATAGTAACCTGTATCGTGATGCAAAAGAAAGGCGCTGGGTTTTATGCTGGAACTTCAGTTTATTGGGATAATAATAACGACGGTAAAAACAAAAAGGCTTATATCTGTATACTTTTGAAGCTAACAATATACAATCATTAGTGAGTGCAAGTTACAGATATGAAAACAAGACATTGTATGCAGTTGTCAATGTATTTGTCTTGAGTCTATAAATTTAACTTTATATCATTTAAACCAATGGTCTTCATATTGAATCCCAAAGATTGAAATCCTTGCTGAATATCTGCTACTTTGGATGGTGAACTAACAGTGACAACATTGCTTGCATCTGGCTTAAACAAGTTCATAAAGTACTTGTTTAATACTCTTTGCAAATCATCCATAGTAACATTCTATAACATACCTATAAACATTTACTCTTTTTATGGCATATTATTGTTTTACTTACTTGAACAGCAGCCATCATATCATGGTTGTATGAAGCTGGCATTCCCATTAAGACTTGATATTCAAAAGACAAACGAGCTGCACGCTCCATGATCCCTTCTTCATAAACCAAACTATAAATGACTGCACTCCTAGCTCCATCTACTGCAGAAGGGTCAATGTCCATTCGACCATCACATAACTGTTCAATAACTAGTTTTGCTTGTTCAAATGCTTTGAAAGCGTCAGGGGAGTTATAGATTGTAAAGTAGATTGATCCTAATTCTATGTTGTTATAGACCTTGGTAGAGTATGCTAAACCCTTTCCTCGAATGAATTTCCAAAAAATTCCTTCCATTGAATCCAATAGCTCCATCAAAACAAGTGTAGGTGCAATATCAGGGTCATCAAATTTGCTAGGGCCCTTTGTAGAGTGATATGAATAGCTGCTTTCAATAGCAGGCAGACTCACAAGTAAGCCTTGGTTGCCGGGTGTCTTTCCTGCAAAAGACATAACATCCTTTGCGAGGGTGATTGGTGTTGGTGGCCCAATGACCTTCTTGGGAGCCAGCTTCTTAAACACAGACCTGGGATTCTCAAGCTTGAGCACATCAGAAATAACATGTATTCTTATATTTTCTGGTGCGCATACTACAGGTAAAAAAATATAAAAAAAAAAAAGGTTAAAAATTGATGTTTTTATCAATCCTATAGCACTTACAGGCTGCGCGGTATTCGTTCAATTCAGCCAAAACAGATTCAGGGTTTTTCTCTAAGCGATCAATCACATTCTGCAGAAATTCAGATTGATAAAGAATATTATATGATGCATATAATGACTTTTTAGGATCCAATTCGAGTGCTTTCATTGCACTATCAGTCATCTATTTGATTGTTGAATAAATGTACCATGTTGTTATAATTAACTTACACTGTAGCCATCTCTTTTAGCTTGAGGAATATCGCTTAGAATCTGCGTTGCCACAATCTTTATTCTCTCAGCAGTAAATCGAGTGTTCCATAAGATGTCCTTAAGCCACTGAACAATGTTCTCGAACTTTGATATTTTTCCTTTGAGCTTAATTGAGACCAATTCTTTAAATCTATAGTAGTTGGTGCCAAGGTCCGCCTTATAGAGAATTGTGTCCTCTTCCAAGCCCTTGACGACGTCCTCGTATGAAATAAGCTTTCCATCTTTTTCAATTGGAAGCGAAAAGATGGCCTGAAGGAAGAGTCGAGTGTACGGGAGTAAATGATCAGGTACAGAAGACCCGCAAATATAAGCTGAAAGACTAACGAATTGTGATTTCACATCTATTTGTGGTCAGCGATAATTGCAATATAAAAGTTATGATACTTACGATCGTATTGGATGAATAAAGGCACATCAGCTTCATTATCTTGATTTATATAATCCTGCACCTTGTTTCTACTGATATATACTATAAATTAACTGTTCAAGAGATGCTATTACTACTACTTACATGGAAGTCTCATTGTTTCTAGCTGTGACAACATCAATAAATCGAATAGATGACGTAGGTGGAATTTTGAAGCTTTCCAATAGCTCTCTGGGGATCTTTACATCATTTTTTGCTGTAGCCCCATCCAACCTTTTTTGAAGTTCTTTTAATTTTTCTGGACCAAGATCAGCACGTTGCTTTTCGACACGCTGGCTTTCTTCTTCGCTTTGCTGCTTTGCAAACTCTGCAGAGGGTTTTCCGTATAAAATTATATGAGGCGCATCAATGTACCATCTAGAAATTCAACGTTAATATTAGTTATTCTCAAAGCCAAAATAATTTGTTCTATTACTTTTTAAGGATGTTTAGCCAGTCCCTTGTCGAATACTTTGCAAGTGCGTTCAAATATTCTACATCTTTAACAGATTCTTTTAAGCTATCACCATCTGGAGAACCATATAGGAAATCAAATACGGCAACTGCAGCCGCCGTATCATGAGCATCAGTTTCAGCACTTTTCAGAAGCTACGCAAGTATTTTAGTCATTTGTTTATAAACGTCTGTACTTTGTCTCGCTTACCTGAAGTATTTCTTTCTCAATGACGGTTGCCATTCTCTTCATGTCAATATCTTCTTCTTCAACAAGACGATTCAAAGTTTTGAAGAACTCAACGGGCAATCTTTCCATTTCCTCAATTGGCACGCTTGATGCTGTAAAGGTTAAAGTGGACTTTAAATGATCCGAGATATAGAAATCAACATCTGTACAGAGAGGATCTTCTGTTTCAACAAATTCCTTTTGCAGTACGGATACAGAGGAGTCGGTAAGATAGACATTCAATACTTCCAATTCTTTTTGTGAAAGGAAATCCTATTTAGTTCTTGATAAGTTATGTATTCTGTACTACAAAACATTAATTTGACACTTACATTACACATAGGACCGTTCCATGCAATGAGTAATGTACCCATGGATTCATCTTCATCAGCAAAAAGTACTGTATCTTCGATATTCTTTTCTAGGTTAGGAAAATTACCGGTGCTTACCCATGGTCTTTGCATCTCTGGAAGTGGACCCTTCTTGATGATAGACTCCTCTACAGGCTCTAAAGCCTTCAATAACTCATCTTTATCAACTTTGCCTGTAATAATCAAGCAGAGATTATCAGGTCTGTAATAGGATTTATGGTACTGACGAACTGAATAAAGAGATAAGTAAAACACGCTTCCCATTTTCAAGACGATTCCCTTACTTTGATCTACAGATATTTCCCTTAATCGCTCCATCAATCCACCTGTTACCGATCTATATCCACACGTCTCGGGATACATTAGTTGTTGCATACGATGGTGAATTCTTTCATCTCCTGTACATTGGTAACCTTGCATTTCTGAATAAACAACCTAGTAACATATGAACATTGAATAAAAAAAGATGAAGAGAACTCTAACTTACACCAGCATTTTCTCCTTTTCCGTTAATGTGGTGCACTTCTGTATAAAATCCCGAGTCTGTCAAGGTGGGATACAAGATGTGATCCAAATAGATGGGTAAAAGATTTAAGAATCCTTTAGGACCAGCTGTTAATATTGTGTAGCAGGTGTGATCAACATCCGTCCATGCATTAGTGCCTTGAGCAAAGGCTCGGTTGGCAAGAGAATCAAGCACTCCCTTTGAAAATTATAGATGGTTAGTGTTTGAATATTCACCAAATAGGAGTGTATTACCTTATAAGGATATTGCTCGCTTCCTAAAAATATAAGGCTGTCAAAAGATGTCAATGTTAGTGTACGACTTTAAAGCAGTTTGACAAACGTACTGTTCCAAAGTATGTGGACATCCAAAGTCGTCAAAGGCTACAATAATAATATTAATAATAATATATAGAATACCCATACACTGCTTACCCTCAGTTGCAAGAGCAAAGTAGCCATTAACGATAGGTGCTAACGAAAAAGAAAGTAAAAGGTTAACAACTTGTCACTCATTAGCATGTCAACAAACCTTCGACATCTGCCAAAACCACTGTCAAGCCGGTTTTATCACTTTTAAGTTTGGTAAAAGTAACCCCAAAGTTTGTGGGTACTGTACAAATCTCTTTAAAACTGCTCATTAAAAGAAGTAAAGAAGAAAAAAATCGCGATTCTGCACTATGGGTTTTTGTCAATAAAGTTGTAAATTTAACTCAGACAAAGGCAGCATGTTGCTTTTGGTTTATGCAGGAAAAAAAATCTGAGTATTCTTCATTCTTTCAAGCCAGAAGGAAACGTCAGTCAAGTTATTTTTTATATACTTCACTCAATAAACAGGTCAATTTTTGCTCATAAAGAGTTCCTGATCTCTTATGTATCTCTATTTTAACCTCTTTCTCATAAAGCTATTTATTGATCTTACTAAGATCTGGTGGTCATTACTGACAAAAAATGCTATTAGATGAAGGTGCAAAAGCACTAAAGCTATTTGAGGAAATTCATTAGTGAGGGCCATTATTTTTTAACGTATACATGCTCTTAAGATTCTTTATGGACCCATGTGTCGAATATCTACTTTTATATCGAAGAAGATTATATGCCCTTTGACGTAATATAATCAATATATATTTCGCATACAAGTCAAGATATTATTTCTAAACCCATAACACTTATTCATGACCACTGTAGTATGTAGTAGTTGATAACGCGTTATATCTAATATGCAGTTGGTTAACAGCATTTATACATGTATATAAAGATTAATTCCCTTTTTGCCATGAATCTCTTTCATTTCTCTGTTCATAAATGACTATAAAAGGCCTTTTTCCATCTTGTCGTATTCTTATGTTTTAGAGGTAAAGCAATTATTCATCGATAATATCACATTGTAAACGGGTAGTCGCGTTCAGAAGGAGAATAGTAGTTTATGTATCGCTTATGAAGCCTGTTGATCCAAAAGGCAAGAAGATTCTGTTGTTAGTAGTATGAGAAAGCGACAACTTGAAGACGCATCAAATATCACAAATGCTATTGTTTCAAATATGGAGTATATTATAAAAAAAAAGATTGTTTCTATATCTTTGCAATGTATCAAAAATTGACACTTATATATACATTTATAGTCATATGCTACAAGCTTTTCCACGAATACAAATACGGTTCAAACAGAGGACTCATACACTCTTTATAGTAGCAAAGATGAAGCACAAGATGTTATAAATGTTATGTTATGGTTTATAAGACACAAGACAAAGACAAAAGAAGTACTCTTTGAGACTAATCTTTATTCTGAGATAAAGACAGAAGGAACATACAAATAAATTAATGATCTATTATTTATAGTTGGTATCAAATGACTGGTAAGCCGCTATTCTAAGCGTAAATTATAATTACTGAAGATATGATTGACTAACGGTTCCTGAGTTCATAAAGCTTTTAATTCGTTTCTGACACTGATCTTATTGTTCATTTCATGATCTGGGTTATGATACTTCTTTTACTGTGAGAAGGATCATCTTTTAAAGAAGTATATCCTTTTATATAAAGAAGTAATGATTCATATTCAAAGGAGAGATTCTATTTAATTTGACTTATCACTAAAAGTGTGTACATGTAATCTTATAATGTATGAATTCACTCTATTCATACTGATTACAATCGTTTATCACAATATCAGTCATAAGCAGACCTTGTTCTACGACAATAAACATTATAAAACATGTTGATAGAAGGTAAGAATCAAAGAAGAAATACATACGTTTGCTATTTCATTTGATTGATCGTACTGTATCGTAGTTATGGCAGCCTTAATGTATTGTTTATAGACAATCCTGATGTTTTGGAAATTATGTCTAAACATATCAACCGTATCAAACTCTTGACTGTCCCTCCAATAGTTAAAAAGATTGAAGCTTACAGAAATCTTTTACGTTTGATCAACAACTCTAATGGCACAGCAACGAATATTAATTGTTGTATTCAGCTTTAGCTGTAATTTAAAATAAGGCAGTTAAGTCGATGATTTGCAAATTAGATTCTTCATTAAAAAGAGCTGAATGCTATTAAAATATGATGTGTGTAGGCTTTACTTGAGCAGAGAATTTTATGACTGCTATTTATATTCATTGTTACCCAGTTTGATTATGGTTCTTTTTCTTCTTCTTACTACTCTAAGTTATTCTTATCAGTTGCAATAGAGGAATGTAAAGCAGAATGTATACTATACTGTGAGGGTAAATGAACTACGAGTCCCAAAATTGGGACACAAACAGCTGCAATTAGTAAAACAGCCAATGATATGAAGTAATTCCTTTTTCCACTTACAAAGTAATAAATATTTATTGTTATGTTTGTTAAGCAATCAGTACAAGCTAATAAATTATCAAAGACGACTTACCTTTCAAAAAGTATTACTGTTGTAAATTTTGGTTTTGTGTATAGATTGGTTTATAGTTTGGGTTGATTTAGTTAATTTAAAGGGCTGTTGATTGTATATGTTGTTGAATATGTTGATAATATGTCGTTATGTGACCACCAGATCTTTTTGTAAGATCAGATAAGATTGCAAGATAATAATTTCTTGCGATAAACTTGTAGAGATATACAATGAAGTTTTAATTGCTTCAAGGGACTTATATTTACTTGAGATAATAGTATCAGAGGTTTACTTTGGGCACAGAATATGGTTTATTGATAAAAGTTAAGTAAGTAAAGTAAAATAAAAAAAGTAAAGTGAACAAGGGGAATAACCAAAGGTTATTTATACTGTTTCTATGTGGCGATTTGAGTTTCATTTGATGAATCGAAGTTCATTTGATGAGTTGAAGTTCATTTGGTGTATTTCCATTTTCGGTAATTGGCATAACAAAAGATATTTGAGCTTTTTCCTTACAATAAATCTTCCAAAGAAAGGATTTATAAGAGAGGTGAAAGAATATAAGGCTAGAGGGGTAGTTTTATTCAAATATTCAATGTCTTGTCCAAGAAGGACGCAACGAGCAAGAGTATTTATACTGTAAGATTGCATATTTAGGTACAGTCAGTCATGACTGACGGAGTACTAATGCTCCCTAGGTGGTGCAAAAGTACCAAATCTATTGTAATTTTTCTTCTTTTGTTAGAGTGAGTTGAGTAGACTTGTTATAAGTCAAAGGTTTGAATAAAGTTTGCGTTTAAGCAGAGGTTTGTATAGTATAGTGACCACTAGATCTTATTAAAGATCAATTGTTAGGCTCGTAAAGGTGTGATGATAAAAGAATAAGAACAGGAACTTTTATAACAAAAGTTAAGACCTGTTTATTGTATGAATATAAAATAAAGAGAAAAGGTGATTGATTCAATTAATTAATGAATGAATTCTTCTGGCAAGGGGGGGCAAGGACTAAGGCTATTTATATGTTTTTGAGAGGACATCAGGACTACGTTTTGTATTGTAACTTGTAAGTCTGTGAGTTTATGAGTTTTACCAGTTGAGATATAAGAGAAATTTCGTATAAAGTAAGTCTTATTTGACTTGGTAGAATGTTAAGATATGAAAAGGTTTAAAAGTAAATTAAAGTTTGGTTCGAGTTAGTGACCACCAGATCTAAATGCTAGATCAAAATAAGTAAAGTAAAGAAAAATAAAAGGGAAGTTTATAAGAAAAGGAAAGGTATAAAAGGGAGTTTTGATTCAAGAGACTTGAGGATTTATTTCGTTGTGTTCCTTTTTTTTTTTTTGTTTAAAGAATACCAAGGGTATTTATATAAAAATAAGCTTCCATAATAAGACTATCAAGATCAATGACCTTGGAGTTGAAGAGGAAGCATTTGGACGAATTAAAGTTCCGAAAAAGGAAATTGTGCTTCAGTATCGATATTTTCAAAAATATGAAAATTTCGTATTGATCTTGTAGTACTCTATTACCAAACTCGTCTAATATGTTGTAAATGTGGGTTCTGTTATGGCTTAAAATTATGTTGTTTGATAAGTTTGTACTTGATAGTTATAGTTTCTTGATAGTAATGTAGCCTTGTAATAAGGTATTTGATGATAATTGGTTTGATAAGTGACCACCAGATCTTGTATAGATCAAATAAAGATAGCAATAAGGTTTGCTTGATAAAATAGGGTTACAATGAAGTATAATGTGACTTCAAAGGACTTTTATGAATGAATAAAGAGTTATATAAGAGGTACGATAAGAATTTATTGTAAGAATAAAAGTGATAATAAAAGTAAATGTGATGCTAAAAGTGTAGGTTTGTTGCTGTAGAGGATAATGTTATTTATACTATATTATTTTTTTGTTGGTTTCCTATTTGGGATGACTTCGTCCTCTGACAACTTGGTCCTTCAACAATGTCGTCCTCTGAAACAAATTCCCAAAAATAGTAGTTACAATGTCACACTGTTACATCAGTATTTATACTAAAATAATTTAAAATTCATTTGTTTGAACTTCACTATTGTTAATTGCATTAAGCTCTGCCTCGTTTAACTCCGCCTGTGTAACGTCCGGCTTAGCGCGTAAAAAAGTGCCCGACGTCGGGTTCGAACCGACGACCTCTGTCGTGTGAAGACAGTATGATAAACCGCTACATCAGTCGGGCTTACAATTTTTTGGTAGAAGTCGAATATATTTGATGGTTATTTGTCCGGTTCGGATTGTATACGTCATCCATTTTTTTGCCGGATCTGTTTTAGTTTTCCGGTAGCAGTGTAACTTTCTATCCATCCATCTATTTCTTCCTCTTCTAATTCTCACATCCCAATACCGAAATGTCATGCAACAAATTAATTTTTTGGTGAAATGCATTTATGAACAATTGTGAATTTTAATATGTACATAATTATAAGCTCATTTTTCAAAGCTTTCTAATGTATAAGATGGGAGTAAATTACTTTTGCCTTGAATCAAATGACCATAAACGTACAAAAGAATCCTTGTCATCCTTGGCGAATGCAGCAATTCTATCTTCGTCAAAGCATAGTGTCCTTATACGTAAAGCTGGAAGATCTTGCAAGAAGGATTGGTTTTTGTTTGTATAAATTGTTACAGCTGTATCATCTTTTAATAGGTTCCAAATCTTAATTCCTGATCTGTCAGCACTGACCAACTTTTCTTTTTGTAAAGCCAAAGCTTCTACTCTAAACGTGTGGCCATACAATATTTTTTCAAAACGAATATCCAATCCTCTGTTTTTGGTAATAATATATTTCTTGATGGTATTGTTGGGATGGGCTGTGATTAAGTAAGGTGGAGAGTATGCCATAGCCGTAACTAAGCTGCTGTCGTTTGAGTCATTAGTATTTTGCTGTAAGTAATAGCTCATGCTGGAAGAAAAGAAAAACGGCTCAGATTCTAGAGCAGAAGCATGTCGGGAGGAGACAATAGTTGTAGAAGATAAAATGACTTCTTGTAAACCAACAGATGTGGCATGGTTTCCGATTGCCAAGCTAAAACATATGGTGGCTACCCATAAAGGCTGATTATGCGTTTGCTTGTGAATGTCAATGTGTACTGAGCTCCAATCGACAGGACTTTGTAGTCGATGAATAGGTCGAACTGTGTTTGTTTCATCGATATAAAATGCAGATAGTTTCATATTCTTTGTACATAGCAGAACAATAGGAAAGTCCATTCCTATGGATATCACACTGTCATCCTTATCTGTTTGAGGGTTATGATTTGTTATTTCATTAATGGATAGACTTCCCAAGTTGGCTTTGATTTCCCATAGAACAAAGCCTCCATTTGCATAACCCCCGAGCAAGTGAAGTGGGTTACCATCAATTAATCTAATAAATGTTATTTTAGAATTCGCAAGTCTAGCCGATTCAATGCGACACAATAATCTGGATTCGTCCTTGATGTACTTCCAAACGTCTATTTTACACTTGTCTGCTGAAACTACAAACATGATATCTTTTGTCATTTGAAACAACTGTTGACTGTTAGGATAGCTTTCTGTGTCATTTCCTATAGTAATGTCATTCACATAACAGTTTCCTAACAACAAAAGTAATTAGCCTAGAGTGTAATTTATTAAATCTTGCATTAATACCATGTAACCAATTTTGATGAACTCTATACTTTGTCTTCCAGCTCCCTCCATAGCGTGTTGCTGAGGTTCTCCTTTTATTATTACTTCTGGCAATATGATTCTGATCGTTCGTCTCAGACTCACAAAAACGATTATAGAATAAAGGTTTCCAAAGCTACAAGAAATATATTTAGTAATTTACTGAATTGTATTCCATCAACTTTTCTTACCGTTTCATCGTTTGCTAATTTTGCCCAATGTGTACTGACAGCTGCGCATTGCAGTAAATCTGCTGAGGATAAGTAACTGAATACTTTAAGCGCCAGTTCCTTCGAAAACGAAGAGATAACAAAGTCTATACGTTTCTCTTTTTGAGTAGGCTCTGCTGAACGTTTTTGACGTTTCCGGACAGGTTGAAGATTCATAAGGAAGAGTATTAAAAGATAAGTCATAGCGTTATCTTTTTTCCTTTCTCCAAAGAATTCGGGCCAATCAAAGCTCTCTTTCTGAGAAAGGACTTGCTCACATTGCATAAATGATTCTTTATGTTTGCTTAAAAGGCATGTTTTACGCTCTGCCAACACCTAACGAGACAAAAACTTTAAGGAAAAATATGGACGTTATTTTAGCAAGTGCATGCTTGTTCTAAAGTGTTCAGATATAGACCATACGTTTTATGCAAGTAATACAAGTATGGGCCGAGGTTATGAAGTTCAAAAAAAATAAGATGAATCAGAGTAAACAATTCTGCATTCTACTTTTAAGCAGCTAACTTTATATTTACCAAAATGACAAGCAGCTGCCAATAGTAGCAAAAGATGTAAATACATTAATTAACTATTGCAGAACAAGTCAGTTACAAGCGTAGAATAACACAAACCGGATTATCCATGAGTAAATCATGAATATTTAATGTCTTGAAATATTTTTATGTGATAAACATGATCAGATAACAGTGTGATATGTTTACTGCATGTTCTCAGAATATCGTGCATAAATGTATTCTTTACATTGAGTCAACTATACATGTGTATATAAAATTGTACATTAAAGAGTTTAAGGAATGTGCCAAAGGTGCTTTTTTTTCGCTTGCACAGATATCCCTGAGTTATAGGTTGATGATCTCTTCAAGTTTTCCTAGAATTCTTAGTGAGTCTATAATTAATTTAGTTAAACAGGCCAAATATTTGTTATCATTTTACTATTACTTTGCTAGCTACTTATTTACACTTACGTATAAATGTTCATTTTCTATATTTCTGCTATTTAAATTCATCTAAAACACAGCTATTGACACGTTTTAGTCTTCGTTACAGAAAATATAAGGTGTAATGTTACACCTATTCATATCCAGCACTGACCTTATTTTCTATAACAATGAGATATAAATGTATATGTACGTTCTTGAATACAAATAGAACTTAGATGCCAGAGATTAGAAAATGAAGTAAAGAAAAGATGAAAAGTAAAGGTTAATTATTTAAAAATACCATATCCGTGTACGGACAATAAAAGGGCCAAGTTAAAAAAAGATTTTCAGGCACCTTTTGAAAAAAGATTATCCATTACGCGCCCAAACAATAAAAGTAAGTATAAAAAGTTTGCGGAATATATTTTTTATTACTTCTTTTTTCTTCTTTGATATAAAACATGAGATTTACTACTCTTAAGATTTTCTTGGCATTGTTTACAGCTGTTGTGTCCGCTCAATCCTCACCTTTTTATATTACTAATCCTATCCAAGGCTCAAGTTTTAAGGCTGGTTCTATGTAAGAAAGCAAGGGTTGTGTCATTCATATACACGCTAACTGTCTTGCGTACATATAGTGCTACGATTAGTAAGTTATTGTCTACTGCTTATTTTCATAAAGGAAGCTAATATTTTACTTAGCTTGGTTGAATGGTACACCTGGTAATGCCACCGTTTATGTGTTGACTGGTAATAATCCTACCTCCATGACAATCACTGGAATTAAATTTACTATCAATGGTCAAGATGGCAAGTACAACTGGAAGGTAAAGGAATCGTGTCAGATAGCCTTAAATGGAGAGTAATACTAAATTATTTCTTTATTAGGTGCCTACTGATTTACCTCAAAATGCTACATATTCATTAATGATTTCTTATCCCACAGAAAATGGTAACACGTAAGTAAATCATCATTCAATTCTGCTATCACAGTTTTCCCTTATTTCCTTTGAATTTAGTGCAACCGCGTACTCTAGCTCTTTTACTGTTACTAGCTCAGCTGGATCTGCAGCTTCTCAATTGCCCGCTAGCTCTGCCGTTTCTAATGCATCTAGTGTTATAGTATCATCTACAGCAATTTCTTCTTCTGCCTCTTCTACAACTATCGTCCTTACCGCTTTTTCTTCTTCTATTCCTAATACCTCAGCCAGTGCTACTGGTGCTAGCTCTAGTGCTGCTATTACTCAACCCGCTACTACTACACCTCGTCCCAGTAGTGATACTATATCAAGACATAAGGCATCATTTACTATCATTAGCTGTATGATCGCTTTAATTGCTTATGTTCTCTACATGTAAAAAACTAGTATTTATTTTGAAAGGGGGTATTAAAAATGCTATAATAAATTAGATCAAGCCATCGTTTCTGAAAAGCATAATGTATTGATAACTTGTATGAGCAATCGTAAATTCATAGTTGCTTAAACCAACAGCCTCATAGTTGTATTCGTATTCACATGACAATTGTGCTGTTGGAGGTACAATGGATTGAACAAACTCTTGAAAGATACTACTGGCGTTATTTGGCGTTGAACACGGATGGTAGTCAATCTAATAATGTCTATTGAGTTTATCATGAAGGTCTTTGTTTAATAAAGTCTACCTCTAATAGTAATCCTTTGTATGTTGATCCTAGCAAGATATTGGCTACTCTTAATGTAAAATCACCAATTTCATAACTAGTGCCCTACTCAAGACGTAAGCTATACATACACGATGAATTTGCTGTTAGAGTACCTCTATAGTAACGTTCTGCCTCAACTGCCAGAGATTCTTGAGACGTGAAAGGATAATTTCCATTTCTTTTCCTGCTTCAACAACTACACTTCCGTCCACCATACAATAGACATTCCCAGGTTGCTGACCAAGCGAGACTTGATAAAGCAGTTTACTATCCTTTAGTGAAACTGTCTTGTTGTTGTTGATATCACGAAATACTTTGAAGGAAAGTGACCAAGGTCCAGTATTTTTGCCTTGCAAGGACTTGGTGACATGTTCAGCGATAAATGTAAAATCGCGCATGCCTGTTGCATTCTTCCAGCGAACAAGACTTTAAAGAAAGGAATGAGCATAATATAAGCAGTTAATTTCCTGTTGCTTTGTTACCAGGTGATGCCCATGTTGAAAAGGATGTAAAGAAAAAGCAGGCAAGTTAGATACTATGAGGTGTAGCCTATGTGGCTTAGCGATATGCGTAAACTGCAAAGGGAAATATATCAAAAGAGATGGCCTTTCAGTATTATAAGTTGTAGTTAAAAGCTTGTCTAATAAAAAAGCAATATCGAGCAAAGATAAAGATGCCAAACTCGATAAAATGCAGATATATTCTTTTCAATTCGATAGAGAATTTGTTGATACGAGCAAATGATAAACTGTTCTTTGCAGAGCATTTCCTTTTGATTCTAGGCTCTTTGTCTCTAATTTGTGAATCCCGTATAGTTATGCTTTACTAGTGCTTCAAAGTGTTGGAATAAACGATACCTTGTACTTTGTATTGCTTCTGGTTTCAGCTACCGCGCGGGCAGTCATATTTTTGAACCTCTCTAAAATGACTGTAATCTGTAAAAGTTCTTTTTTATTTTGTTATGGGAAACATCTTTTCTAGATCCGTTAGCGATTCAGGTACAGAGCGCAATAAGAGATCGCTTGAATCGGAGGAGATTCGACAATCTAAGCGTGTTCGAACTGATCAGAATGTCAAGGAAAGTGACGTGGGTATTGAAGCCTTTGTCAATCCTGGTCTACAAGGATTTCATAGCATCTTGAAATACAGGCAAGCATAAAGAGCCATAGCATATACATGCAATCAAGCCTAATGTTGAAATAGAGCTGAAGACTTTCTAGTGAATGAGGTTGATATGGATAACAATATCATACATCTTGTTTCTTTAGAAGGACCGTCCACGGTAATATCTTGGTAGAGAAAGGGTTTATGAGCTAATGTATAATTCCACAGGATCAAAAAATGAATATTCTTGAACCTGAAGAGTTTGATCAGCGTTTGGCAGACATCTTTGGACAAGAGTTTTCTAAGCAGTTCCGTGATTTCCTAAATAAGCCTGAAGACAAGGATGCTATAGTTACCACGACAGTAAGATAAAATATAATATACGAACCAACATTATTCAACAATGTTATCATATAGGCCAATAAAGATCAACGCATTGAATTCTATCATCTCGTTGAGAATAGCTTGGAAACAAAGATAAATAGTCGCGGTAAGGAAGGACAGTTGATCATTGGATGGCCCAACTCAGAGGATGACTATCAGGATGGTAAAGTGATTATCATGTTCAGAATAGAGAGTAGACAAGTTAACTATTTGTAAATATAAGAATATATTGAATGGGACAAAATGCCTGGGGAATACTTGCAGGTGCATATGTATAAATCAAGTATTGACACCATGAATGCGATCAACATCATTTCAAGCAAATCGGGGTAAAAGAATAGGCTGAGATATTGACTATGTTCTTATTGTAACATATCTATAGTGTTCATGCAAAACATTTTGGTTATGCAGGAACTAAGGATGCTAGAGCTATTACAACACAAGCACTAACGCTGAAAAGAATTAAACCTGGACGTCTTTTGAAGGCAAGGGATGAACTATTGAAAAGTGGAATATATATTGGTGACTATAAGTAAATAATGCATGTCTAGCTTAATATATATGCATGCTGACCAAAAATTCATAGATATGTTCCTAAAGGATTAACCCTTGGTGATCTTGGTGGAAACCATTTTACGATTGTACTTAGGTAAGGGATAAAGAAGCAATTTATGTTGACTATTTGTCTAAAAACTGCCTATGTATCAGAAATGTGCAAGGCATTAGCGAGAAAGATATACAAACTTCTTTGGAGTCTCTAAGAGATAATGGCTTTTTAAATTATTTTGGCATGCAGCGATTTGGAACTAGTACAGTACTGACTCATACCATTGGATGTGCTATCATGAAGCGCGAGTATGAAGAAGCATCTAATTTGATTCTTTACCCAAGAGAAGGAGGTAGTGTATCTATGATTGCATAAGTTGCCCCATTAACACACTAAAATGTACTAGAGCGTGAAGATTATGCAAACGCAAGACAAGTATGGAAAGATACAAAAAATGCCGAGGCTGCTCTTGCCATTTTTCCAAAGCGAGCCATGCCTGAGCGTAAACTTCTTGGCTTTTATTCTAGGTTTCCTGAACAACATAAGAAGGCAATCAAAAGTGTAATATAACAAGTAGCAAACAAAAACATTAAACTAAAGATAATCCCCTTTTGATAGTTACCTAAGCATTTGCTCTCGTTGTACTCTCATGCATACCAATCTTATGTTTGGAACCGCGTGATATCTGAACGTGCCAAGCGATATGGCTGTGACAAGCCTTTAGTGGGCGACCTTGTCCTTGTTGAAAATGAGAATACAAAGCCTAACAAACAAAACTCCAAAAAAGCAAACGCTGGAAGGCGCAATTTTACCGACGTAAGACGAGAAAGTAAAAGGAATCATGTATAACAAGTCTAATATTTGATTTAGCGTAAAGTGCCAAAGATACTTACAGAGGAAGATATAGACAAGTACTCTATCCTGGACATCGTTTACCCCTTGCCCGGAAAATTATCAGTCTATCCTGAGAATGAGATAAAGGAAGTATACAGGGCTGTCATGGGTAAAATAAGAATAGTGAAAAAACAAACCAACAAGCTTACACTGTGATTACTATAGCTGAAGATGGGATCATGATGGATAGAAAAGAATATTTTGAGTAAGTAGTTCAGAGTTGAAAGAGAAGCATGTGTATTGATCAATATGAAATAGAGGATTGAATGGTGACTATCGAGCTATATTAACTAAACCAAGAAATATGAGCTGGTATAATATAAACAATAATCTCTTGTATATATTTTTAATATATTACAAAATAGGTCATGTATTCACTATAATAATCCAGAAGAGAGGCTATGTAACACAGATGTAGATAGACTTCAGGCCTTGCCTGAGCCCACTGGTGTAGAAGGTAAGATAACCAACTTACTTATCAACTGAGGCTAACCTTATTCCAGATGGTAAGTATCTGGCATTAAAGGTTGAATTTACCTTGGGAACAAGCCAATACGCAACCATGGCATTAAGAGAAATAATGAGAGCAGAGACTTCATCTCAAGCTCAATCTGCTATTTTGCACCATTAAACATAAATAATTGCACCAATGTTTATCATGCCACTTTTATGCGTATTGATAATTATTTATTTCTCACACTACTAGTGCAACATATTTTCACTGAGCTTAAAAAGTATCAAATATACCCCTTATAATTCCCACTTGCTGATATACCGTAGCCAAATTAAGATAACACTATCTGTTATTTAAAGAGGCATTTTATCTCTTTTATTTTACATTTCTTTAATTTGTATTACCAACATGGCTGGTTCCTCTAACGTTTATTTAAAGCATGCTCGCTACGGCAAAGATCTTGTCCGCCTTTTGAGAGTATACAAAGAAGGCGACGTTCAACACTGTACAGAATTGACTGTAAATTTAAAAGATAATGAAAAAAAAAAGATGCTGATATAATATAGGTGAGACTCTTACTTGAAGGCGATATCGAGACATCCTATACAAAAGCAGATAACTCGGTTGTTGTTGCTACTGGTAAGGAATATTCAAAAGAGAGAGAGAATAATAAACTGACATATTTGAAGATACTTGCAAGAATACTGTAAATATTTTGGCCAAGCGTAGTGCTAATGTTGATAACATTGAAATATTTGCTCAAGAAATCACTGAACATGTCTTGAAGCAATATGCTCATATTTCTGGCGCTTTCGTTGATATCATTAAGCACAAATGGACACGTATGATTGTTGATGGAAAGCCCCACAATCACTCATTTGTACGTGATGGAGAAGATATCCAGACGACTTCTGTGAAGCATTACCGTGCTGGAAACAGGATTCATATCACTTCTGGCCTCGAAAAACTTTTGGTCCTCAAGACGACTGGCTCTGCC
Source organism: Rhizopus microsporus ATCC 52813 (assembly GCF_002708625.1). Lineage (NCBI taxonomy): Eukaryota > Fungi > Mucoromycota > Mucoromycetes > Mucorales > Rhizopodaceae > Rhizopus > Rhizopus microsporus. Next base: position 88,107 of record NW_019671936.1, on the reverse strand, counting down.
TTCCATGGTTTCTATAGAGATGAATATACTACCCTTCAGGATACCTGGGACCGTATCTTCTCAACTGCTGTAGACGCAAAGTGGACATTTGCTTCCAATTCTAGTGATGTGCTTCGTAAGATTGATTATAAGGCAATTCATGCAGGTGTTAGACAGATCACGTGTGATACATTTGCAAAGGACGATTCTGCCTCAGTTCAAGCCACACTCTACCTTATGCAGCAGCAAATACTTGCAAAATATCCTCAAATTGCTGAGGTTTCCTATGCCTTACCGAACAAGCACTACGTTGGCATTGATTTGAGCAAATTTAACATTGATAACACAGGCAAGAACACTTCTGTATACTATCCTCAACCTGACCCATCTGGTAAGTTGTCATGGATATTTAATGATAAAGGAACAAAGGATTCATTGTATTTTTTTTTTAATTTACTTTAGGTCTTATTACTGCTGTTGCCGCCCGTAAAGATTCCAAATTATAAATAAAAACTTTCTTTTGTGCATAAAGAGCTTTGTTATCTGAAGGTGTTTTGATCGGCCCATTATCAATTTCTTTTATTTGTCATACCACTGTCTGATTTCTCCAGTTACAACACACCCTGCCTAAGCTTTTTGACCAACGATGAATCACTAATGTCACTATGACTGATGCTTTGGACTAGGTATATTTTTCTTCATGGTTTGATATCAGTAACATACGCACATATAGACACTTTTATGTATATATTAAAATAATAAGCCTCTCCTGAAGGATATGATGCAGCACAAGTCCATATCACATGGACACTCACAAGTCCTCTTTGTTCATGAATTGTCTTTTATAATGAATGACTACATGCTAATTCTTTCATATAATGTTATTTCTGTCATTTGAAAAGATTGCATCTTGAGGTATAAGAGAAAAGGCTTTATGTAGGCTAAAAACAGCAACCCAAAAAAAAAGAGAGGGATCATCACTATGTGAAAGGGTATAATTATTCTAAAGATGTTACATGGGCGATTGAAATATCCGAGCCCGGATCAAATCTTAAAAATATGTTTTGAAACAACGCTCGTTTCTCGACATGTGTAAAAATGTTTATGTGAGAGGTACATTGGCAACAAATCTGAAAACAGAATTGTTTATTAATAAATATTAGCACATTGTGATCCGGAATTGTTGTTTTTGGGAATAAATAAATAAAAAACAACCATCTCGTTTACTTTTCTTACATGAAAGTAATAAATGATAACTTTTATGCATTTATGAACTCAGAAATATCATGCTGATGACATGATGCGTATAAAAGAAGAAATGTGGTCAACTGTAGTATTTTTAGTACACAGTGAATAAAGAGCGTAAGCATATGTGTAACAGTTATCTTTTTGGTGTGTTGACAACAATCCATGTCAGCCTATGAAAGATGATTTTCTTGCAATTGTGAAAGTGGGATCAAGAGAATAAAAAAAAAGGAGCAAGAGAAAAAGAGAGAGACAGAGAGAGATGGAGAAATCAAATGTGTCCAGTTGTACACGGAATGTGTTCCGTTACAGGTCGGAGATAGATTCATCAAAATAAGGAAAAAGCATATTGTTGTCGATGTACATTGTGTACTGTTTGGAGAAGATTAATAAAGCTTTTGTCGTCTCCAAGACGATTGCTATGTTTATGATTACCATGATGTATCCATGGATACCCTTGGCATGTGTGAATGTTATGCTTTGGTTATTTCTTTTTATTGTTGTCATGTTTATTATTTTGAAAAATTTTTTTGTTATGTTTTTATTACCTATTTTGAGAGATTTTATTTTTGAATATAAAAGAACTCCTTGTCTATCTGTCTTTTTTTTTTTTTTTTTTTTTTTTTTTTTATTTTTATTCCTTTTTTAATATCCCCGTATTTATTACTTGTGTATAATGAATGGTAACATTACTGGCTACACTTAAGTATTATATAATGTACTTACGTATTTCTTTATACAGTATCAGATTTGCTTAATCCTTTGACAACACCACCAATACTCAATAAAGGCCATAGACACAGATGTGTATCAACACCCATTATGAGTAGATATCAAACACATACAGAAGAACAAGCAGTTGGAAAATCACGTAGTCGATTTTCAGAGTATGAAGATAACATTATTCGAGAAGGAGTTGCTCAAGGGTTGACTTGGGGTCAAATCTCTGAACTATTACCACATCGTAAAAGAGCTACATGCTTTAATCGTTATAGGACACTACAAGGTATCCGGAAATCACGTAAATCGAGCACAATAGAAGCCCCGCAGCAGGATGAAATAATATATCAAACATCAGCAAACCTATCTTTTTCCTCGCCTGTAAGCGAAATCAATAGTGAAACTTCATCTTCATCATCAGATGATGAATCATCCTATTCACCCCCTCCTATGACCACTACAGCTCACCGTACGCATAGAATTTCCCTACCTCTAAGTAATACAGCATCTCTGCATCGTCATCATTCTGCTTTTCATGAATTGTAAAAAAAAAAAAATAACACCAAAAAAGAAAAAGAAAAAAAAAAAAAACATTGTTGCTACTGTAAAATATAATAAAGTATATAAAAATACTACTGGCCTCGGTATTTCGCAAATGTTTCCTTGACACTATGTCCTGCTTGAAGTGCCTTCATACACTGATCATCAATAGCCATATACTTTTCACAATTTATAATGACTTGCTCAACCATATCCTTTGGTATGCAAATTACGCCATCGAGATCGGCTACAATGATATCACCTGGATTCACTGTTGCAGCAGACAACGTGATGGGAACCTGGATTTCAGAAGGTCGTACAAACGCATTTTGGGGCAGAATTGAATGCGATTTTGCAAACACCTACAAACGTATTAGGAACAATCAAAACAACAAGATGAAACATTACTGGAAACTGCATCTGGCGATGTTCATTTAAATCGCGCACGCGTCCGTCAATGACCACACCCTTGGCTCCTTTAGCTTTTGCTCTTGCAGACATCAATCCACCCCAAACTGCGTTTTTGACATCTAATCAAACGGTTAATTCTTTGTCCTTTTTTTTTGTGTGTGTGTATCAACCTGAGGGAGCAGATATAACAATAATAGATCCACTCTCAGCTGCATCAGCCTATGATATCATTTTCAATAATGATGCCAACTTGGGTTCTCTATATTCTTACAAAATGTTCTGTGGGTGTAGGTGAGGTTTTATCTTCTTTATGTACCATCTATTCAATAAAAAATAGCATAATTATTAAAGGACCTCTTTTTTTTTAAGTTGATCTATTAACCTTGACAGTAAATGCAGGGCCTATGATACGTGTATCTCCCTCGCAATAAGTAGGTGACCACATCTCAATATCAGGTATATATCCTCCCCATGGTCGCTGTCCAAGCTTCAAAAGTGCATCTGCAATCTGAATGCAATTAGCTGTATGTTCTATTTTAAGCATGACAAAGGTATTACTTCACAAGTAGAAAACTGTTTCAACTGTTCCAAGCTCATGTATTCGAAAAGGTATACAACAGCAAAAGAAAAAGAAAAGTAAACAGGGTAATTTTTAGCATATGAAAATAACACTCTTCGCTCTTTCTGTAAATGTAATGTGTGTATGCGGATTTTAATTTAACCGTTTAGACAAGCTGCTTTGCTTCAAAACTGAACTGGCTGTTCTCTATATGCTTAAATAAATTGCAAATGGGTTTATCTTTCTTAATTCCTCACTCTGAATTCCCCACTCTATTAATTAGTTACAATACAAAAGTATGAGCGTCGTTGATGCGATTGAACAGCCTTTAGCTCAACCATTTACATCTATTTTGCAGCAAATCAATATAAACTCCATAGACAGTGTGTCTAGACTAAATAATTCCGATGTATCTAAAACTGTTCCTGACCACCTTGATAGAATAACCCAAGTCGATGCTCACAATCAGTCTTTGACACAGTTGCCAAAAAATGAATCAGGGAGGTTGCATCCAATGATACGTTCAGCAGTAGATTTTCCCCCCAAAGATGATATTTTGCTTACAGTAAACTTGAAAGAAGAGAAAAATAATGATAGAGCCACGGGTATGTGGGAATCTATATTTGATGCCCAAACTACCTTTAAACATAACAAGGGAGAATTGGAGTACACCGGTTACAGCCTTTCTTTACAACCATCTGCAGCTAATTCTCAATGCTATACTCAACCTGCTACAATACCAAATATTTTACCATCCTCAAAATCGTGTAGCCAAATCGTGAATTCAGGCAATCGGGTTGTTTTTGATAGGAAGGAAAGACACCAGCACAGTGTTTTTGTAAACATAGGTTTGCAACAAAATGAAAAACCAAAGAACATCTCTAAAAACAAAGAATATGATGTGCATAACCACTTGCCCAGGTTGCTACTAAGTACCGAGAATATACAGGGCCAGGCCTCTTATTGGACGCAGGAACGTCTTTTTTATGCTGGATTTGCTTGCCCTTTACTTTGGATCTACGGTAGCTTCAAAAAGAATGAAACTGACTCCATGTGGCAAAAGCGATGCCGATATGCTACACTCTACTTTTCAATAGTGCTATCTATAGTTATTATAGTAATAGTGGTAAGAGTAAATGGCACTGTAGGAACACGACAAGTACAGTCTGACACAATACGGGCTGTCATCAATGAATAATAAAAACAAAAACATTTTTTATTATTAATGCATTCTAATATCTCACTTTTCTCTGAGCCTTTAACTTTTTATAATCTCGTTTGCCACCGCTGTTCGTTCTTGTTGACACTTCACTATACTTGCGCTTATAGTATTGCTTTTGTTCTTCATTTGCCAGTAATTCGTCAATGATTGTCTGTTTACGCTCCTTCTTTGTCAAGCGAGCAGAATAGAATTCAGTAGGTCCTTCGATAATTGTACCCACTTGAAAGTATTTAGGATCTTCTTTTTTGCCCATCTTTTTATAATGTCTTTTACGGTCCAAGACATGACGCATCTTTAAGATCTGCAATTCACGCTTAAGCTCAGGTGTGATTTCAGGACGAGGCATATCAAACCAATCTTTACCAGTCGTCTTTTCTCGTTCCTGCTGTCTTTCTTTTCGACTGGCTTTTTGCTCAAGTGTATTGTTTGCTTTCAAGACAAGCGGTGCATTTTTTACCTTTCCATCTTCATCCACTAGTTGAACAGCTTCTTCCGTCAACTTGGATCGTCCTTTTGCTGTTTTGAAATAGAGAGACTGAGCTAGACCTGTGTTCATTTTGGATAGCTTTTGAATAGATGCTGATTTCTTCTCTAGTGACATATCATTTTGGTGGGCTGTCAATGCTGCTTCAGCTTTGCTTAATAGCTCATCAAGATTTTCGTCTTCACTTTCATCCTCTTCTTCACTTTCGTCTTCGCTTTCTTCGCTTTCTTCTCTCTCTTCTTCTTCTGAACTTAAATTGGAGTCAGATCCTGCATCCAAGTCAAAAGTTTCTTGTGTAATTTCAGTAGATCCTTCTTCTTTCTCTTTGTTCTCTTTCACTTTTTCTTCTTGCTTTGTTGACTTTTGTATCACTTGTTGTTCTTCAGAGGTATGTTGTGCTGTTGTTTTCTCTGTTGGCTGTTTTTTTGAAGTTTCTTTTCGTTTTGTTGTCTTTTGTTTCCTTGGTTCATTGTTGTCTTGATTAATTGTTTCAAGCTTTCTACGTTGTGCACGGGTAACGGTCATGTTAAAAGATTTAAAGTGAACAAGTAAATTATCCAAAGAGACAGATAATTTGTACAGTGGCTGAAATTAATGTAAACAAGTCACATTATCATTATAAATACCACCCTCATTTTTCGATTTCTTTTTTACTAAGACTCTTTCGAAGCTTTTCGTGTGTAATCAAAACATGTCTCGGGAAGTCAAAAAGCAGTCGAGATCATCTTTATTAAATTTGAATTAAAATGAAAAATAAATAAGCATATCCTTTACTTGCATCTTTCATTTGCTAGGGAAAGTTTATGAATTTTACCTGGGCCTTTTGCCAGTAAAAGTTTTGAAAGCCACAATGGTAAAAATACTTTTTACACTATATTCTTATACACTTCTATAATAAGCTATATTCATGTATATATTGAGTGTATTCTCCTTAATTATCCTATACCAGAAATGACGTTCATATTCAAGGATAAGAACTGGTTTGAACAAGGAAAAATAATTATATGTATAGTTATTTATGTAATCCTCTCGAGAGAAATTAAGACGCGTATCAAGTAAAGAGAAGAGAGAAAAACTAGGTGCTCCGTAAAGATAGTGAAAGCATTTATGAACGACGGTTCTGTTAAATACAGTCAAGAGCACCATGATCATAATCTCTATGGTTAGAAAACTATGTAAATGACAGCATGGACAGGAAGGCTATCAAGAGCCTACAAACGTTGAATGAAGAAAGCTTGAACGGCGGCTTTCCAACTTCGTTTCTTGTTTCGTACGAGGATGTTTAAAATGATATGTATTTTCGCGTGACAAAGATGCCTACAAAGCACCTATATGAATTGTTTACAATATGGAGAAAGAAGGGCGATTTTTCAACAGACTCAACAACAGTTCTTAACTTTGGCTTGGTTTTGAAATCACTGAGGCGAGACAGGTGCGATTTGAAAGGTCAAAGAAAAGAAACAGCTCCTATGACCTATTTTGGCGCCGAGACTCTAAAAAAATCAAAATTTAAACCCGATTATATAATAGACGCGTTTTTCTTCTTCTTTCTTTCTATTTCTCTTTAAAATGGAACCTGAAATCGCTCCTCATCCTGCTTCTACCCAGGTGATTGATTTTGCTGATTGGGCAGCCAATGCTACTGAATCTACGTATATATCCTTAGGTAAAAGTTTTATATACATCTTTCAATAATAAAATATTGATCAAGTTGAAAAGCACGACCACAGGAAGAAGACGGCGAATCAACTGAACCTGTAGAGATCACAACATTCAATCCAGACTTTACTTATCCAATCTTTGGCGATCACGAAACGATCTTTGGTTATAAAAACTTGTCGATTGAAGTATAGTAAAGAAAGCATAATATAAAAGAGTAGTTTACAGATAAATTAATACTACATAGCTCAAGTACTCCTCTGGATCGTTGCAGCCTTTTCTGAATATTCAATATTCTTCCAAATATTCAGGATCGTATTCAATAGATGATGTTTGGAAAACTCTTCAAGAACATTTCCCACAAGGCTACATGACAAAGCAAGATGATTTTATTGAAACTGTCAAGAGAGATCATACAGCATTTAGACCCATTGGAGAAAAAATTCATGAGTATACTCGAGACGGTGAAAAAGGCGAAGAACAGTTTGAAATTTACAAGGTAAAGCAATACACAAGAAGAGAGAGAGGTGTATGCATATCATCTAATTAATTATAAACAGTGTTCATTTGCCAATCAAAAGTTCAGGGAATATCATGCTCGTATGCAGTTATTCGTCTTGCTCTTTATTGAAGGTGGAAGTTACATAGAAGATGACGATGAGAAATGGGAGATTTATACAATGTAAAGTCATTACTGATTGTATATAAGAGAAAAAGACTAACTTGACTTAAGCTTCAAGAAGGAGGGCGCACATAGCTTGGCATCTTATCATTTTGTTGGCTATTGTACAGCATATCCTTTTTACTTTTGGCCAGAAAATACAAGAATGAGAATAAGGTAATCTATATAAAGGTTATAGCTGGGTTAATTCTTATGGATAAGATAGTCAATTTTTAGTTCTTCCTCCTTATAAGAAGAGGGGTCATGGAAGTGAACTATATCGTATCCTCTATCAACTATTTAAATCACGCCAAGAAGTGTCAGAAATTACAGGTAAAAAAGAGAGGAAGCATCTCTATCGAGGAAATACTTAGCTTCTTTCTTAGTGGAGGATCCAAGTGAAGAATTTGCAGACATGAGAGACAAAAATGACATTCATTATCTTTTGGAACATGAAGGTTTTAAAGGACTCAAGGCTCCTATTTCTCGAGAGACATTTGATCGATTACATCAAGAATATAAATTTACAGACAGACAATTGCATCGATGTATCGAAATATATCTATTATCCAATGTAGACAAATCAAACGAACAAGATTACAGGACTTATAGACTTCAAGTGAAAGACAGACTTTACAGATTTAATTATGTAAGTAAGCTTAGGGTTTAGGTATACAAATGATATAATGTGTGTATATATTCTAGGATATATTACAAGAGCTTGAGCAAGATGAAAGGAAAGCAAAATTGGACGAAACATATTTAAACTTGGAAGACGAATACCATAGAGTTCTAGAGCTTATATAATTAATAAATTGATAAAGAGGTTTTTTTTTTTTTTTTTCATATTTTACCTTGAATCAACACAAGCAGTAGCAAAATAACAAGAGTTGCTACACTTTATTTGGTTCTTTAAATTGTACTGGAGGTAAAGGTATAATTGTTGTTTCATTAATAATCAGTCTTGATCTTTTACTTCTCAAGGAAGAAGAAGAGCAATTGTCTGCATTCTTGCTTTCTGTTCTAAATTTATCTGATGCTTCCCAGTTGTGCTGCAAAAAAACTTGTAGCAGCCTATCTCTGTCTACCAAATCCATCCAAAATAGCTTTTCATCATACCAGGGTTGCTCATCTTCAGTTCGTAAACGACATTGTGCGAGCCTAGGAACATCAAAATGAGACGGTAGCTGGCTAATGTCATATCCTGGCTGCCTTAACTCGCTATGTCCAAGCCAAATCCACATCGCATAATAGGTTTGCTGAAACTTTTCTGCCATTCCTGGCGCTGATGGTATTTTCTGTCCATAAAACGTCTGAATATTGGCAATGTGATTTCTTAATTTTGCTAAAAGCTCCGGTTTCTTGCTGAAAAGGATGGACCCCAAAACGATCGAATTGTCCACTTTTTGGTAGTATAGACAAAAGAACATTTGCAGGAACAAAGGTAATAAAGGATGCTCTGCAGGGGTAATAAGTATATGATGTAACCAACGGTATATACAAAAAAAGTCCATCGGTCGCTTGATCGTCTTTTGTTCTTCCTTCATAATATTCTCTCGATAAGATCTCTCAATAGCTGTCTCTGTCATGAGCGCCTCAAAGGCAAACCATATATGATGATTGTCTACTCCAGGCGTCTTGTTTAATCCCTTCAAAATGAACCATTCATCATTATTGACCAGTAAAGTAGGAACTGCTGTGCCTTCATAGACCATGTTTTTGATAAGTCGAGTGAGTTTGGGAGATCCATTGTTCTCATGGTTCCCATCCTGCAGCTGTTGTTGAAGATTATCTCGACGTTCTAATTGCTTGTACTCCTCTACTAGCATCGGATGTATCAGTTGTCGTCGCTTTAGTATAAAGGCCAATTTACAAAGGGTATCCATCATGTCTACTAGAGGCTTCTGACTGATCCAGTCTGTTCTTTGAAACACAGTCTTTAACCAGCAGTGCATCATAAGATCAACATACGAAAAACCTGCGCCCTTTTCCATAACAGAGTCATCAATAAGTTGTGCTTGCCATATATTTGCTTCAATAACAGGATCGATTTGTGTTTTGGTAAGAAAGACATGTTTTAAAAAGTCAGTTAAACTCGCATCATTGAACATGTCATCACCATGCATGTATACAAAGGAAGGAATCATTTCACTTAAAATGTTTATCACAGCCTCTGATCTACCCCTCTTTAGTATTGTCAGCAGCTTGAGCCATCCATCACCTGCCTCGAACCGCAAAAAGTGGCGCGATGTAGCCGAAAGCATGAATGACGTATAGACCACGAGGGCACTGTGAGATGCTGATGAGTCGTTGTAGCTATTGAGGATGAGTCGTAAAAAGGATGCCGTAAGCGATTGCTCTATGTCAGTAGCCCTTGTGGATACAGGGCAGTCATACAGCCTGAGTCTTTGTATTATCGTCCAGGACCACTGAATAAACTCGTTTGAACTATTTGCTACCATGTAATTGGAAACTACAGCTGAAGTGACCATATCGATTGCGCCTTTGGATGGTTCAGGAAGTGGTTGGTGCCGTTGACAAGCATCCAGTATCAAAAAGGCAATATCTTCGTGAACACTATAGTCTAGGAACGGCTGACGTCTACTATGCCATGGCTGTGACTTGGATATCATGGTGTCTATAGTATCTGAATATCCATAGTTTAAATTCTCAAGGATGTACTTGGCAAATTGAATGTCAACAGCGTTCTTTGATGATAGCAGTTGATGTAGCCACTTCAAATCACTTGTGAGCATGATCCATTTATCTAACGGCAGTGAATGAAATAGGTAGAGAGCCATTTTTTGCATTTTGGGCATATGCTCTACAGTCCAACGGAGTAATAGCGAGATGATGAATGGGTGATGCTGACAAATAAGGCTAAAGTGATCTCTTACGTCTTTATAATACATACTGCGTAATTGCTTATCGACAAAGGCGGTATTAAACAAAGCAAAGGATATAATAATAATTGTACATGTACCCAGTAAATCATGTTGAGATAGTTTATCTACTCCAGATGGTATACAGGCCACCATGTTAGTTAGACAACTAAGCATAAAGACGTCTTGTACTGGGTTATCTTTTAAGAATGCTTTGAAAAGATCTATGTTGGGTGCTAATTCTAAGACTTCCTCTACGGTCGTAGGCTCTGATAGATCACTTAGACAAAGCGTTTGGAGGGCGAGCTGCCATAGTGCTTGGGTTGAAAGTGCTCTAAATGGAAATTGTGGCAAAAATAGTGTAATGGTTGAGTTATCTGCGCTGCGAAACATGTTGGTCAATTCCAAGATAAACTTGTCAATCTGCTCTTGTTCACATATCGTTGTATCTTCTACCAATAGCTGGACTGTCTGAACGATTGTCTGACAAAGTCTTTTGACTAGTGTATTCATATTTTGAAATTGGTGTGTAGCGTTAAAGAGAATGTTCGTCATGCGTTGTGTGATCTCTAGTAAACTTGTGTCTATTGCTTGTATCTTTTCTTTGCTGAGACGATACATGTCTAAAAATTTACTGTAGGTATAATCAACTGCTAATTGATCCAAAGCTGCAAGAAAATTATCTTCTTCTGTCCATATTGTCTTATTTAATACAAGGGATATTGAGTCTATATATTCATTCATTTCACTGATATTGTATGTAATAGGATGCGGCTGAAGTAAGGGAATAGCCCAAGTTACATGAGGCGTATCAATCAAAAACTGCAAGATCCTCTTCCTATCTTCATGCTCTGCAAATATTGTTAGAAATACAGGTACAGCTTGAAGTAACCATTGATGTATGTCCTCATGAAGTTGGTTCAGACTGTTTTCATCATCTGTCGTACTATAACTCTGCTTTTCGGCTTCAAATAGTGTAGCAATTATATCCAAGAGTTGTTGCTTATAATGATCCTTATTAGTTGCTTTATCCGCAATTTTATCTTTAAACCTCCATAGGATATCATCGATCAAATATTGTATATCAGCTTTTACTGCATTCGCTTCAGCACAACGCCTATTCACTGCAGTATCAACATTCAGTTTAACCTTTTCAAGTAGCTCAGTCACTTTTTCGGGTGTTTTCTCGTTATTAGCAATTAGCTGCTCTGAAGTATTCACTTGATCAACTTTGTTATTCATCTCAAATATTTGTTCAAGGCATGATTTGTAACTTGCAAGTAATGTTGCTAAATGCTTATTCATTGAAAAGGTTTACAAAGAAAAAGCGTACAAAAAATTACACAAAGTGCAAATGAAATCATGGAGTCACACACATCTTGTAGTTTCCATTATGGGATTTCTTTCCCCTTTGTTCTATGTAAAGGTGAGCTTTATACAGAAAAAGCAATCATCATTGCTATTTACCATTTTAATATTTATTCACTTACGGCGTGATTTCGTACTGGTACGTTTGTGCCAAGAGAGAAAAAGGTAGCTTTATGTTTACATCGCATGTCTTTTTTACTGCCCTTGCTTGCTATTAACTTTAAAATATCCTTTTTTTATTTCCAATGAAAAAGCCCTATATGATGATGTTAATTTTTGATCTGGTTATCTTATCTGTTCAGGCTTAAAGATGAAGTAAAGGGTGCGTCTAGTTTTTATAGTTTTATGAGGACTTTGTGTTCATATGAAACACAATTAGTACAACTGTGCTTGACAATACTAATGTTACGAAAAGTTGTCTACACACTTTGACGACTCGGTTGAGCATGTACAGTCAACCTAATGAACCCTGGTAATATTGGCAATGAAAGTCTAAGGTTAAAGCTGCTGTATAAAACGTCTCTTGCTGCTCTCATTCAGTGCCTCGCTTCCATTGACGAACAAATGATTACAAGTCAGCGGTCGGCATCATCACCCAAAATGTACACGCGGTAAAAAAAAAAGAGCTACAAAGTGTGTGTGCTATTGCGTGTTTTTTTCTTTTTTTCTTTTCCTATTAGGCAAAAGCAAGAAGCCCTGCTTATTATTTGCCCTGTGAAAGAAGGGGGCTTTCAAATGCCCTTTGAGTTTACACACTTTCATAACAGCAGGAATAATTGGTCAGAGTGTTGCTTATGACCGGCTTGAATCGGCTGATTAGACTAACTGAGGTTTTGCCGATATTATATCTTCAATTACCGTGTTCCTTTTTTATTTTTATTTTTAATAATAGATATTTTGATGCTTTGTATAATATTATATACTATTCTGATGCTAACTTAAACTTGTGTCCCAAAATAGTAAGCATCTCATATAAGGCGGTTCAACTGTCTCCATCTTTTCGTTACATGTTAATATTTGACTACTACAAGGAGATCGTTATGTTTAAAAGTGATGCCTCAGGACACCTGCCGAGGTTTGGGCCATAAGCGCGATATGAGTATTTTATCTATATGTTTTTGCATCGTCTTCATAAAAAGGGAGCGCATACAACAAGTGGTGCTTTAGATAATGACACGCTCCTTAATTTATATTGACCCCCTTTTGGCGAATGGGTGAAATGCAAAATCCTTTACTCAAGATTATATAGGCTGACGCTTTCAAAACATCTTTTCGCTCGCCTTTGATTTTTTACTTCCGCACCAGACGCGTGTATATGTAAAGGTTTACTTGAGACACGTTAGGTTTTGTCTATTTTCTGGGAGCATTGTTGTCACTCAATTATGTATGGTACTCATTACATTTGCTATCATTGGACTGGAATATGACTGATACAAGGTAATGATGGTGCGCCTCTTTTTCGTTTGCTCAGTTTACAAACATGCATGTCTGTTTTTACATTGAATAGGCATAAGAGTCTATCATTGGAAAAGCACACTAGCACATATAATCGTATATTATTCTTGATTTTACAATATCTAGGTTACATAGGGAGTGTATGTGCAGTACGCACATGGTCAGGGCCTTTGGATCGACCTAGTGTAATCTGACTTTGTTTGTTCCATAGCAACTGATTGCATCCGGGCAGTTTAGGAAGATGCAGCATTAATACAGCGAGTAGACAAAGTTGCCAAAGTATGGCTAGAATTGAAAAGATATAAATCTTTTCATATATACACTTTTATATTGCGATAATAATAATAATCAAGCGGTGTAAAACTATCCGTTCCTGACACAAACGTGAGTATCCTCCGAGAATTGTATAAATAGCTTTAAATCTCCGATCTGTAAACACTAACAAAATTATAGTTCCTGCTTTATTATTTCTCACTTTCTTTTTCTTTTGTATTTTTACTTTTTATTTTTATTTTTACATGTTTATACTTTGCTCCTTTAGCCTTGATCATCAACATGAAGAGCTTCATGATCAACTAGAGTTATCACATCCTCAAGCGATATATTCCTACTCAAACAACGTCATAGTTTTCTCAGGAACAAAAGATGCAAATGTTCAGTCTATTAAAGCTGACATTTATAGATTTCAGCCCACTGAAGCAAGTATACTTAGATACTTGTTGTTGTTTTTTTATTTCTAAATATTTATTATATAGGTATATGTATCCATCAACTCTTTATACCCAGGATTGGCTTATAAAAACATTGCTCGACAAAAACTACATGATCAGCTTGTAAAAATAGCCATTGACCATCAGATTCATATTACTGTTGATTATAACCAATTGACGATCAAATATGTTGGACCTATCGACAAAGTTGAAAAAGCGCGCATAGATACATTAATCTTTGTCGATATACTAGTAAATACAATCATTGTCACAGTTGACTGTATATTCTAAGAAATTTTATATGTATATAGACCGGATTATGTTTAGAAAGCATAGAAATACCCTTTTATATGATAAATATTGTAGGAAGCAAAAGATATAGTCAATATACATCAATTATGGAAGAGACTGGATGTAGTATTTATTTACCGTCTATTTGGAATCATAACAATATAACCCAACAAAGTGCTGTTTACATCACTGGCAGCACAAGTGACACTGTGAATAGAACAATAGGATTAATACAAAAGCTAGTCTCTCAAAAGGTTATAATTCTCTTTTCTCTTTTTTTATGATAACTCAAATGTTTGATAGATCAAAACAACGTGTAACTCAAAATCAACATTAAATCCACAAAAGAGGGATTATATTTTGCTTTATAAAAAGCAAGAGTTAACCAAAATAATGAAGGAGAATGGTAAGTGATGTAATTCTATCTTTTTATTTTTTTAACATCTTTACTCTAGGCTCGTTCATATCCTTTTCTACTTTTGGCTCTGACCAAAACAATGTTCAAGTCTATGCTGAGAATTATATCAATGTAGAACGTACACTCCGATCCTTAAACTACCTTGTACGTAATACCATGTGTATATTCACGCATTTGTGTAGTAATGACCCTCTTTAGGCAAGTCATGTATTCCAAGTCAGTATACAATTTTCAGTCCCACAATCAAAGGACGCAATAGGTCATCTATTAAAGGATTTAACCTCTCATACCATCTACCACAATAACCGTCTAATAATGACTGGCTCAAAAGAGCAAATTCAATCTTGTATTCAGTATATATCCAAGTTATCCTTCTTACAAGTAAGTTATTATTCCCTTAAATTATCTTGTCCCTCATATCCGAAAAAAGGAACATCATGAGTCCACGACGTTTTCTATCGAATTGGCTGTCGATCAACGCGAATTTATCAGTGGAAAGAAGAATGGCAAGATCAACAAGATCATGAAGACTTGTGATACTCAAATCGATTTTGACTCATTTAATCAGTTCAACTTTTTGATAACTATAACCAGTAATGTTTTCTCAAAGGCTCAAAACGGATTCGATTCCCTCCAAGAAGAATTACCAGCAGAGATATCATTCTATGTTCCTGAAAGCTGTCATCGCCGAATTATTGGCGTAGCGGGAAAGAACATTCAAAGGGTCATGAAGCAGTATGGCGTATACGTCAAGTTCTCGAGTCACGAGGAACTTGCTACTTTTGGTGGTTATTTTGAAAATGAACACAATGTGATTGCAAGAACCCCTCAAAAAAACAAGGATAGTCTTCAACTCTTGAAATCAGCCATCATGAACTTTATCACGCTTCAAAAGGACAGGGATCATACAGCCGAGACAGAGTTTGTTCCTTATTATGCTCAAAGATATTTACTGCATTTTAGTGGGAAATATCTACGCGAAAAGGGGAGATTGTATAACATCAAGATTGTTTGGCCTGAACGAAACGGAACAGATCATGTGCTGATTGTTGGACCAAAGGCTCACATTAATGACATGCGACTGAGAATACAGAGTCTTTTGCCGCAGCAGATTCAAATTCGTGTGCCTGCCTCGGTCGCATTAGAGCGTATATTAGAGTCGGAGGAGATTGAAGAATTAGACAGCAAGATTTTCAAAAAGACAGGAATTTACTTGATATTACCAGAGCATATCGTGCCTCTAAAAGAGACCACTTCATCTTTCTTGATCATTGAAGGAGGTCAAGGACAGCTATCAGCACTAGATAGCAGAGTGCTTACCTTCAAATTCTGCTTTGATTATAACACAAAGCATCAATTACAGCAAGCCAGGACTATGTTTGATGCATTCATGGGAAGTCGGTTCGTTCCTTTGGATGATACTTTGCACAACGTCCTAAACGGCTCACCCGATCCAGAAGATATGCGACACATTAGTCCTTCTGTAATGCACCTTATAGATCACCCTGAATCATGTAATATTGTAAATATCTTAAAAGACGTATACTAAACCCCATACATAGATGAACACACTAGAAGAAAAATTGTAAATGATAATCATAAGCTCTTTCAACCTTGGGGAAATGTATGTTATATGAACAAAGAGAGAGAGAGACAGGATATATATAACCTCTTTTTATAGGCTCAAAAATCAAACAATGGCTTTCATATGAACGGTCTCTATGATCCATACATGATTGACTCTGATTACCCAAGTAGCAGTTGTAGTAGCAATAGTAATAGTAGCAAAAACCATTTTCAATTCATTCCAGATTATACGCCTTTTACCATGAATCACTATTCTAGACAAAGAAGCACTTCACTCTTGCCTACAAGCAGCAGCAATGGTAATAAATACTACCCATCTGGAGATTACTATGTGCCTTTACTAGGAAAGATACCTTCAAGCTCTCTAAGTACTCCTATTCCACATCATCATCATAACAATCAAGCCAATCCATTATTGCTTAATATGCATCAGCAGCAACAGCAAGGGCGATTCAACCCGTAGCTATTTATACCCCCCTTCCTTACCCCCACATATAAATATACATACCTATTATATAAATATATATACACAGAAATAGATGACGTTGCTATTTGCAATATTCTCAAACATCCTTTGAAAATGTTGTTAATAATCGCTTTTATTATTGAACTTTTTTTTTGTTCCGTTTGACAGCAAAACCCCCCTTTTTTTTTAAAAGTGACAGCGTTCAACTGTTTCCTTTTTTTTTTAATCAATGAACAATAGTACAAAGAAGCGTCTTGCATCTCCTTCAGCAGAAAATCCAGGACCAAAGAAAATAGCTCGACCATCCATCGTAGCCACAAAGGCCTCACAGGCTCGTGCTGATGCTATACGTGCAGCTCAACGATCTGCAGCAGCAGCGGCAAATGGAACAGCATCTAAAGTGCATCGTAAAAAGCCAGAGGATAATAGCAATAATAACAGCAAAAAAACACCTACACTAGCAAAGTCATATCATACAAAAGCCAGTAGCTTGAAACAAAGACCTGCTTGGGATTTGAGAGTAAGGATATAACGTTTGAATAAAAGGCAGATATAAACATTGTTGTCATTTAGGGGAAAGTAACAGATATGACACAATTGTATAAACTTAATCTAGAGAGATGTAAAAAGAAAAAAAAGCACAAGTAAAAACCCAAGGAAACTCACTGTCTATGATAGTGGAGGAATTGAAGAGTTTTAAGAGAGAATTGGAAATTGTCAAGGAAACAAAAGAATCCGAAGAAAAAGAAGCCATACAAAGAGCAGCAGCGCTTAGAACAGAGATTCAAGTAAGAAGAGGAATTATTGTTGCTTTACTTTGAATAATCAACCTAATAAGTTTTACGTAGAGCTTGGAGAAAAAGCATATCAATGATGTTGAAGAATTGCATAATAAGCATCGTATCGATTATCAGAAATTAGAAGATGAAAACTTGAACTTTTCTCGTCGATTAACAACAAGAGATATTGAAGTCAGTGACGCAAAAAGGAAGTTGGATCTATCCTTAAAGGAACTGGAGCAAATGAAAGAGGACAATAAGAGATTAAGGGTAAGGTCGATCTAGTAGTATTCATACATATGCTTACTTATATATCAGGAATCACTCGATAACATGTCAAATGCTTTCAAAGAAGCTGAAACGGAAAGGCAGACATTAAAATCAAAGATAAATGTGAGTTGTTTATTATTGAATTGATGTTGTTTATTCATTCTTTTGTTTAGAGAGCAGAAATGTCTATTTCAGACCATGAAAAGGAGATTGAAGGAATAAAGAAAGAGATTGAAGCATCCAACAGTATAATACAAAGATTACAATCTAAAGTAGCAGAAGCACATGCTGTAAGGGATAGGCTATTGAATAAAGTGAAAGATTTGGAAGAAAGCAAGAAAGGTACTTAATATATTCATTATCTGAAAAGAGATACTCAACCTTTCTTTATTGTAGTGAGACGCGAAACCATGTAAAAAAAGAACATATATTCCCCCATTTAATGCATAAAATTACCCCCTTCTTCATTGTTCATAAGTAAAAAGATTTGACATATTTCTTTTATTTATTCGGATTTCTTTCCCTCACATATGCTTGATATAAATGTTTGCCAAAGGGCTTTTAAAGAAGGTCTACTGGATATCATTAGATTTTAGTTTTATAGTTACTTCTGTTATGATTACCGTGTATCCGGAAGCATTGGGTACTGTAGTTTTGGTGTTGGCTTGATAGGCTCACCATAAAGCAAACATTTGAACACATAGGCCGAGAAATAGTGAGCACTTAATCTCTTCCATAATAACATGTACTGAAAAAATATGGCACTCATCGAAATGGGCAAATTCTATAGTTCAAATTGAATACATAGATAAATTTAAAATAATTCACCAACTTACGCGCATCCAAAGATAGGTTGCCCTCATACTGTCCCTCTGTAATTCAAATGATCTTTTGGGAAATTCTTGTAAATTAAATGTAACAGTAGCTCGTTTCCTTGGCAGTTTCTTGGTTTTTCTTAGGGCTGGTTTATGTTTCTTTTTTGTCAATGATATCCACAATTTATAAAAGATGGTATGCTGCTTTTGTGCAAAGTAATCTAAACTGAATATATGAAATTGAAGGCCACCTATTATACGTCAATAAAGAGGGCATATACATGCATATATATTCTTGTTTTACCTGGTAATCTATGGGGGTCTTTAATCCTAAGCATGATGGCGAACAATGGGAAATGGTTAAAGAACGCGAGTACTGTTTCCATTATCGCTTGCAGAATTATGATGCCAACACGACCCTACGATTACATTATTATCAATCGCTCTCTTTCATTTCTATGACTTACTAGAGCAAAGGTTAGATAATATACAAATACAGTGGGGAATAGAAAGGTTAAAAGAGTAAAGAGACTGGTGCCTAGCAAGAGTTGATCCAAGTCATAATCGCACGAATCAATTCTATTACGAAGAACATTCTTTTTCTTGCCACGAAATAAATTGAATAGAGAATAGAGAATAACTAGCTGCCAATTAAATATTCGCGCTGCTACCATATAGAAACAATAGATGTGTAGAGTCATGAATGCTAAAAAATCCGAAGATAGAGAAATGAGCATCGTCACTCCAAATATACCAGATAGTCCAATAGCATGGATGATCTGTGGTGTGAATCGTTCAATGGCTTGAGGGCAGAGCGTCCACAAGCGAAGAAGCCAGAGAAAGAGTTCGCTCAAGAAATAAGCTAGTTCTTGGTTTAATTTTAGGCCTGCGGGTGATTCCAAGAACCATGATACCATCGACTCTAGAGATTTGACAGTGTATTTCTATTTCTTTATATTAGTGACATAATATTACTTTGTTGTCTCATTACATTTAATATATCATGAAGCCTTTCAGCTAATACATATTTATTTGCAGTTAGAAATGAACCTAGAGCAATACCAATGATGATATCATTAGCAACTAGCCACATGCTATTGTAAAAGCTATATAATAAAAATGAGTAAACAAAATGATGATGATATATACATATATATTCAACCTTATGTAATGGGCTCTTGCTTTTGCTGTATTTGCCCAGTTCTGTTTTCTGAGTAAAACGTATTGCCTTGACCAAAAGAAGAGTTGCTGTAGTCTTAAATCTATTTGCTGGCCAGCTGCAGATAGATCTTTAAAGGCAATGCCATTTAATATCCATGGTGGTAGATGTAAATTAAGTGCTTGAAGTGTTGCCTCAGCTAATGTCAAGATCAAGAATAAAAAGCACATGGAACATAATGTAATCCATTTCTTGATATAATACCCACTTAACCATTTAAGACTAGACATAATAACACGAACAGGAAAAATCCAGAAAAGGTGCAAGTAATATGCAAGGCAACCAAGTATGTGACTTTGACTGGTTTGTTTGTGTTTATGCTTGAATGGTAACTGTTGCATACCTTGTTCTAAGAAATAAGACGAATTTATCTAACATTCCCATATTAGATACACACAGACATAATGTATATGTCCTATAAGTTCAAACCTGGATCAGGACTTTTTCAAGGTCGGTCGATGTCGAACCTCTATCGCTACCATTCAACTGATGGCTATAGTGCAATATGTGTTCTAAAGCCGCGTGTTTCTCTGGTGTTTGTCTGGGGGTATTGTAAACTGATATGTCTAGTTCTAAAGGATTTAGGGCTAAAAATTGTAATCTCTTTGGGTTTGGCTGATCATAAAATATAACTTGATATTCATTAACTTTAAACTTCTCGTTATTCATATACAAAGACCTATCACTGTCCTTAGTTTGAATATCTATTTTCGTTACATGTTTACCTACAAGAGTATTGGCATATGATTATTGGTCAACTGAATATTTAGCCATATCTTTTGCTCTATTGTCGAAATGATTATTAATATTGTATTAAGTCAGATTGGTTCTCTTTACCTTGAGTGCCTGAGTATTTGCACTGTTCCTTCATAGTCGAATATCCAAGAATTTTAGGCGGAACGTTGCACACTTTGTTGATATGTACAAACTGTTCACCAGATACTCGAAATTCACTCAGATACTGTTCTAATTCCCTAAGCTTAAAAAGAGAAAAGGGGGAAATAGAGAGATGGAGAGAGAGAAGAGGTATGATGAGATTAAGTGGCATTGATTTGATCGCGCAATCTAAATAGCTTACTTCGACATTAGGTACAATTGAAGCGACGCAGATGTCATTTGATACATTATACCAGCCAATAAGATAACCATATTGACATTTAGGTGAGCAGAGGTGTGAGGGCCAAAATATCTTTATGGCATCATTAGTTGACATTTACAGCATCAAACAAAATGAAAAAGTGCCTTATTTGAGGACACGGAACTGGACTTTAATTTTATAGACAATGATAAAAAAAAAAAAAGAATACAAATATTTATTGATAATGTTGTGATGGCACAGCAATCTCAAACAAAGTATATATTCTAGAAAACTGTAACGTCATCAAATAAAAAGTAGCTGTGAATCCATGTACCTGGAAGGCTAATGCATATGAGAGTTTATTGTGATCTAAGGTAGATTTCAGAACAACGACATGCGTATCTAGTAAACAAGTCGATGGGTATCCATAGATACCAGGCGTCTCTAGAAATGATGAATTTTCAACAGACTGTCGCTTGTAGTGAGCGTCAAGCAACGGATCACGGCAATAAGGTTTCACAGTATTAATCAAAACGGATGTCTGCCCTTCCGTCAGAATGACTTCTGCCAGCACCTGAGACCCACAATATCGCAACTGAGGGTATCCAGGTCAATCCCGATTCAGAATGCTTGCGTATTCATTGATGCATTCCTCATGATAAGTTGCAGAAAGCTTTTTCGCTGCTTTAATAAAAAAAAGAAATTAAAGGATGTTTTTATAAGCGGATCAAAAAGTCATACCTTGTTGATTCAATGTGCTCGATGAAGACATCACTGTTGATAGCACTCCCCATACAAGGTGAAAAAACACCAGATCAAGGTCCGCCGCTGGCTTCCTCCGCGTACCAGGCTCACTCGGATTTTGGAGCAAAAGTGATACGGTGCGGATGAAAGTCAAAAGACCAGCTTGCTCGCTTCCACATTCGTATACGATAAGCACCCATCGGCTAAGCTTTGCGATCATCAGTTTATCTTCTATCGTCTATGAGTCAGCTGTAACAGCATCGCTCGAAGCAAGAATGGCTTGTGAATGCGTTATCAATTTTCGCTTCTTTTAGGGCCTAGGCGTGTTGTTAATATTTAAAGTTGCAGACGGAGTATGATGTACGACCTCATTTGGTAACGGGCTATCGTCTTCTGAAGCATCTTCGCCCTCATCTTCCAAAATCTTCTCTGGTACATACGACTCCTGCGAGCTTGCACAGCGATGGCCTTTTAGCCTCATGCCAAACTATGCCTAGTCAAGTGAAACTTGAGTCCACCAGTTGTTGATAAGGCTTTGTCGCAAACGGGACACACGAACTTTCCCTTGAGCTTTTTGACGGACAACAAACCTGTGAATCGCCTATTAGTCAATGAAACATGCACATTACTAAAAAAAAAAATCACTTACTTTCACCTATATACATGTTGTCAACATGCCTGTTGTATTCAACCTTTTATTTGAAAAAAAGCAGTTAAGTCGACAACATGCGAATTAGATTCTTGTTGAAAAGAAGTAAGGAGTACCATTAAATACGCCGTGTAAGCGTTTTATAGTGGAAGAGAATCTATAGCTGCTATTTATATTGATGTCGTCAGTGTAAGATTATAAAGTGTTTTAATGGTTTACATCAGACACGTCAATGCCAATTGTAGTTGTGACCCTTCAGTGCGGGCTTCGCGCTGTTTCCAAGTTTTACATTTTAGACGAAGAGCTATTTTTGAAAAGTTAATTTCATGCCTGAAGAACAGTTTTCTCTCTTGGAGGCTACAGAAATTAATTTAATTGGTATTGTTAAGGGCGATCAAGAAATAAATGAGATGAGTATTGGGGGTAAGCATAAAAGAGTACAGTCTTGATCAAATTAGGAAGGATAAATAAATGAAATAGCCAAGTCCCTGAGCAAAAGAATAAGGGAGCCTGTGATGCCTTTGAACGATTCATGGTTCTTTCGCCTAACACACTCAAACCACCTATCAGCAATGGCAGCTTGAACACACCTTCAACGTCTACACTCACTCACATCCCCCTATTCGAGGGCCTTCCAAAACTAGAGAAAGCTTGCTTCTCAGCTCGCCCAGTTCTTTGTAGAGTTTGTCTGCGTCAACCAATGACCTTTCGACCTTAGATTCACAAAAGATCGTTATTCAGACCACCCTTCTTGTCCCAGCTAATGTTTCATATAGTTTTGTACTTTTAACATGTCTCTGTTTGTTTTATTTTTGACCCCACGTCTTTCGATCTTATCATAATGCTTCAAAGGAATCATCCAAGCGGCGCTACCATTAGCCCCTTCCTGAGCTTGAAGACAACACCATTTAGTATGTCGTTTTCAAGTTCATCACTGTGACTTATAAATAAACTTTATTCGACTTTTATGCCCCTTTAAAAAAATAGTAGATTAAATAATGCTCATTACCAACACTTGCATCCGAGCAATCATTTTAGGAATTCCTAATCTTGGACAATTATTTAGAGTCAATATCAAGAGACAGGTTCCTCTTTGCTCTCTATATTCAACTAAATCGGCCATTGAACCGATCAGTAATGATCTATCCCTGATGACACCATTATCAGAAATAGCGCCACCTCTACGTCGTGTATACAGGAAACGTGTACAATGTTGCGCAACAAGCAAGTATAGTGGAAAACGCTGTACGAAAATGGTACGCTCTATTCCTTCAGCCGCTCACTTGGCTTTGTGTTCCCACCACAGGTCCTTTGAAAGAAAAGCTTTTGCAGAACAGCTTGAAGAAACAGCATTGGACAAGGATCAGCCTAGGTTAGGAATCAAGAAGAATACAAATAAAAAATTACTACTTGATTGCTGGGATGGTACAATAGAAAGGATGCCTTTACTTAAAAAAGGGAATTAATGCTTTAAAAGTATGGTTAGGAGATCAAACATGCAAAAGGACGAAAAAAAAGCTGCTTAGGGAGATGATGAAGCCATTATCAGAAAAAGACAAACCAGGATTTATTTATGCCTACTCTATAGACGAAAGCATAACTGGGCCACAAGATAAATTTGCGTACTTCAAAATAGGAAGGACAATAAACTTACACCAAAGAATGTCAAACGTAGCAAGGACTTGTAGGCATGAACCAGAGGTCATAGAATCGATTCCTAGCCTACCGAATACAGGGATGCAAGATAAGAACTTGAAAAATAATGCTTTATCTAGTTGCCCCATTGTCCATAGAGTAGAATATTTGATTCAAATAGAACTGTCTAGTCTATATAAAAGGGCTAATATTAAGTGTCCTGTCTGTGGCATGCGTCATAGAGAATGGTATGCAGTTGAGAGAACACTCGGTGAAGGCGGTAAGCTAATGACTAATCAAGAAATATGGCAAATACATCTGCGGCCCATCATCTTACGCTGGGTTCAGTATGGCGTTCTAGTATCTGCTCTATTAAATAAAAAAGCCAACCACAGCTAGTTTAATCGAAGCCTAAAACAACAAAAGATACTTGCGCAATATACTATCTTTATTCTTGTTTAGACTGTCTTTATTTATCCTTTTATGCTTCGACTTGACCATTTACATCAAAAAAGCATGACTAACCGATAAAATACGTGTGTGCAATAGAGCTCTCTTGTGAACACATAATTTGTTTATTTTCCAGATAAAAAAAAAGATTCTACAGAACGATTAATGATGTTTGAAGGAACAGATAGATGGTTATTAATTCGAGAATAATACTGAATCTAAAAGGACAGACAAAGGTACACTTTTGAATCAAAAACAATTACAAGCAATTTTCCCAGAACCTACAACCTAAAGTTTAAGATTTCCTAAAGAGAGAGTTACAATAAAATAGCAGACGCAATAGAATGAAATTGTTGCAGAAGTTATTGGGCATCACGTATGTTCTTACAGATTAATAATTCTACTGGCTCTCTTTCAACCATCGAGGATCATGGAAACCTTATATCACTAGCAAGAACACAAAGCAATTTCCTAATATAAAAGAGGCTATTTCTAAAAAAACGGTTGGACGCTCATGTTACATGACTTTGGCTTATTTATTAGATAAAAGGTGCTTTATTCAACTTGTCATGACATAATCATATTATTCTGATTCGTGATTAAGATGGGTCAAGATAGCAATCTCAAAATAAAAGTTGTTAAGCGCACGATCAAGCGCCCTTTCTTGACTGGTCTTGTTACAAAGCAATAAAGTGCGTATGGAATGCATTTTTAGTACTTATTTATGCCATTTATGTACTTGACTTCAGTCTCTTTAGTAAACTGATTTTGTCACACGAGGCGTTCCTTTAGGACAAGGTTACCGATAGTCTCATTGGGATAAGGGATAACATAGACGTATGCTTAGCATATATCAGGGATGATTTAAGGGGGTAACAAAGGATAAAAATATACTTTACTAGGTCATCTCTGGGGATGAAGTAATGATGGTATTGCTTTATTTTATGTTACATGGTCACCAAATGAGTATGTCTGCTTGATTGAAAGCATCTTTACTGCTGCTTGGTTCTGGTTGAGAATGCATCTGTAGTTTTTGGTAGAATAAATCGTTACTTGGGGTTGGAAACACTTTGTTGCTATTTTCATGAGACCTAATCATTTCCATTGTTTCAAACCAAGCCAAATCCATTTGTTCTTTTAGTCTATTTTTCTTGATGGCCTTTCTTTTAGCAGCTGCTACATCAAGCCTTTCTTTTACTTCATCACGTTGTTGTAATTGTGCAGATAGGAGTGATTTATTTTTTGTATCGCCTCGGTACATAGTTGTACTATGCTGGTGACTATTGTCGAATTGTTCTTTCAGTGTGTAATGTGAGCTAGTGGTCATCTGAGGTTTCTTTTGATAATGACTAGGAGGCTGTAATATATTAACAATAGGCTGGTTACTATCGTTAGAACACTTTTCTTCGGACTGTTTCCATGGAGATGGTGATATGGATATTGGTGAAGGATAAAATATTGAACTATGCTTAGCTGCACCATTTTCTGTTGAATCAAATAGTGGGCTGTTGACTAGAATGGTCAACCATTCACGGAGGTCATCTTTAGGCTCGCTAGTATTCTCTATTGAAACTGTTATTTGAGGAGTCGGTGGCAGTGTATCTTTTATCTGTTCAATGGATTGATCGTGCTCAGCTATAGGATGTGTCTCATTTTGCTGATTTTCTGTCTTTTTATTCAATTCTACAGAATCTATAGAAAGGAGAGTAAGATGCCCTCTCAGCGCCTTGGGTAACCCCTTTAGATTTCATATGACCTACTTGGGCTTATCTTTTTGACTACGCGGCTGAATACTCTATCTTGTTGATTCTTCTTGTGAAATAATTGACTCAAGTTCTTTGCTGCCTTCTTACAGCTAATATAAAGAGTGTTTAAGGGATTGGTTGATAGTAAAGTTATCCATGTACCTTTTGCCTAGAGAAAATGTTTTCATAGTGCTAAAAGGTGAGCTTAGGTTAAATGACATGATCGAGTGTAAAAAGAAAGAAAATGGGAAAAAAAAGGTGATTAATATACGCGGGAGAGGCGGAGGTAGTCCCGAATTTTTAAATATGGCTATTTTCGTAGCACATTAAAGAAAAAGATGATCAATTCCGTAGCACCCCCACCATTCACTATCTTTTCCGGATTCCTCTCCATTAGAATTTTTGGAGTTCCGGCTATTGAAGCACTTTTAACCTCCGTTAACGAAGCACAGTTTTGACAGATGAAGCCATTCAGGCTTTTATTCCGCCATTGAATTACTACCATATCACGCAAAACCCTATCAAAGAATATATTTATAGCTATGGTGTTCGTTGAATGTTTGCTCTCTGTTTTCCACACTGTACCACAAAGTCAGGGTGTAGTACCTGTGTCATCTAACAAAAATACTGAAATGCACTTATCTTGAATGTTTCGTTCGTGAGAAACTTTCTTAGACATTCACAGATTGTTCTTTCACTTCATGTCAGTCAATGTACAAGAAAATTCAAAAAAAATGTAGAACAGACGCAATGACTAGGGAGTTTAGTATATTATTTCAGCTTCTGTCATTTAAACCACAAAGAACGGCTCGTCGGAATGTTTCCTAGTAGCCTGATGATTACCAATAAAATAAACGCGTCAAAATAAAAAAAAAAAAGTACTAAACCAACCTTGTCAGTAATGTGCGTAACAACAGTTTTGAACTCTTTTGCGTGGTATGAAAAACCGGATCAAAGCGTCACTCAACCGGGCTGTTTAAAGGGCCTGTTTGCGTTATTTCATGCACTGCTGACGATGTACTCAAAATAAACAACGCGCATCTTGTTATTCAGCATTTTCTACTGTAAAATGGGAACTTGTATCTGAAAACAAGAAAGGACGTACTTTAATTAGAAGTCATCCGGGTATATATCACCTAATTCGTTATGTCAGATGATTTAAGCATGCAACTTAAAGAAGACTGATGGTTGCTTTTCTTATTTATAATATGCATTTTTATATATATATAATGATGTAAAGCATAAATTATAAATAAATGATGCATTAAAGTTTGTTTATCTTGAAATGTATCAATAGCTGCTTTTATTAGAAATAATACAAAGATTTATGGCAAGCTACTATTGCTAACGATCGATTGTCAATTTAAGTGTGACCAAGAATCAACTGTCTAGTACATTAGTGACCATAGTAACAGTAGCGTAGTAAGCGCCTTTGGATCACAACATATAGTTACTTTACACCGCATGCTTTGTAGCAAATTACGAGACTATTTTATCCGACCTTTTTTTTCTTTCTTTCGTTCTTTCGTTTATTCAATGTACAATGACAGCATGCTTTCATCACTAGTTGATGAGCTTATTAAAGAAAAAAAAAAATACCAAGAATCAAGTGAGTTATTAGTGACATGAGAGCTTTTGTTCATTCCTACCTTAATGCAGCTACGCCATTATGCAGCTTGCCTTCTTTGACAAGAGCTTGTCAACTTTAATAACCTGTCCTAACTTTAGATTGGACCAATCAAAGTTAACCTTCGGGTTATCTAAATACTACTTTTACTTTTTTTATTAAAAAGGACTGCCCAAGTACGTAATGCCTTCTTTAATCAAGAATGAAGAATGCTTCTTGCCGTTTCCTTGTATAAAAATTGACATAAAATGAAGACTTCTCATACTTTTACAGCAAAGACGTTCCTTTCCTATCTACACAAGTCAATTACTACAATATTTATACTTTGGGAAAAATAGGTAGCTTTATTAATATCTATTGTCTAGTTGGGTTACATTTTTGTAGAGATGCCAGTGCCTGCAGACGCCTCTGACCGATGTAACCTTCCATAAAAGAGGAAAGAAAGAATGACAATTGTCCCAGCAACAGAAGCTTCAAAGATAAGAGCCTTGTCCATATTATCTACTGGTACCCCATTCGCATCACGGAGTGCATCCATGACGACAACAAATATAAACCCAAATGTTTGTGCTCCTTGCCAGAGTAAAGAGCTTGTAGTAGCATCAGCTACTGGGAATGACACTGAAAGAAGTTATTTCTTTTTGTCAGCTGACGAACGATTATGCCTACCTTCTGTGCTAAGCTCCATTACAACTGGTACTAAAAATGATAGGAAAAATTGATTAAGAGTTAATGCAAATAAAATTGCAGAAAATGAATCAGGGCGAACTATCCATACAATATCAGTGGCTTTCGCTTTGTATAATTTGTTAGTATACCAATGAAATAAAAGGACAGATGAGTTATAAACACCATAGGGGAAGCCAACCGAAGAAAAAGCTTGTACTGCTTTGTCATATCCAAGACAGGTCCAGCGACGGCTACAAAAAAGGAATAGAGTTAATCTCAGATGGACGTCCCCTGCATCTTTCTTACAGCATCCTATTGTTCCTGCAAAAAAGGCAAAAGCATTCAAAGCACCTGCCTCCTTAGTAGTATATCCATGAGGTGTCAGTATCTGAGTACATAAAGTACAGAATGCAATACTTAAGCCAACATTGAAACTGTGGATGAAAAACAGTATCCAAAAGTTAATATTTTTGCATAGTATCTTTATGCCTTCAATAAAAGGAGGGCGATCACTTTGGCTGATGTTTGATGGTGGTGTTGGTGGACGTTCTGGCATAAATAAAAGCGGCACGAATATTATCAGAGCAAGTCCTGCCACCATGTTTAACTTTAAGCCGTTAATCTCTACAATATATACAAATTCTCATAAACTTACCACCATTGGGATATAAGTTTCATTTACCGTGACAGCCGGTATGACAAACATCACTAGAATAGCACCATAGTTTGACGCTAAAAAAAAATTTAAGGCATTTTGAATTACTACAAGTAAACTTGGTTTACCAACAAGCATTCCAGCCGTTGCACGTAATTTTTCTGTAAACCAAGTGGAAGCAAACTAGCAAACAAATTTTAGATCTTCCAATACTATTTGCGTGCCTCTGCTTGTACCATTGTCATGATATTAAGAGACAAAGGGGAGGCTGCTCCTCCGACAACTTGCCCAGCCATAGTTATCATAAAAGACGGCGTGGGTAGCTTTACTGCAACACATCTGATGACGCCTCCTAAAGTACAAAGGAAGCCAGAAGCTATGATCTACTGTAGAATAAGCATCCGAAAGTTTCTGTTGGAAATCACTTACGGAGCGTTTGACACCTAGTTTCTCAAAAATCCAGCCTGTGAAAAAGCTAAGAAAGACATAGATGATACACTGAATATTCGCAAGCCAGTTGACTGCCGAAAGTGAGATGTGATAGAATTTTCTTGTCGAGTCGGGTATGACGCTGAACGTGTATTGAAAGACAGAAACTGCAGTTCTGACTAGCACAAGAAGGAATAACGAAACCCAAGCCTGAGGATAGGTTCTAAACTCTTTAGGAGCATGTCCATTTTCATCCACTGTCGCGCTGCCACATGGTAAATTTGTGTCTTTTACATGCTGATTATTAATGTCTTTGATTTTCTAATGAGCGTTTATACCATTACCACTTGATGTGGCCTCCTTCGGAAGTTTTTCTTCTGACGTTGACATGTAAATAAAAAGAAATGTAGAGAATAATCTAATCAGTGAACGCTCGTCTCATAATGAACTCATTGACAAAGCGGTTAGGTGTAATCCAAATATTAGTAATGGCTAGTCTAGAAAGGGGGAATAATATAGTCTTATAGTGTCCCCTTTGCTTATTTAATATATGCACAATGCCGTAATGAAAATTTATTTACATGTATTCAACTGGTTCACATAGAATTCCAGTATATGTGGAAATCAAGGCGCGTTGATGAGCAAACTTGGCTTGGTATCCACCAGCCTTCGCTTGCTTGTTAGTGTTGAGATAATCAGTAGAACTATAACATATAAAGATTAGAATGGATAAAGCTTGTAAAAGAAGAACTTACGGATCCAAATAACTTTCTCTAACTGTAAAGTCAGTAGTGTATTCATACTGTAAGTTCAATGGATCAAAGTTTCTTGCTTCTGCTTCTCTCATTTCAGCATCTGTGTCCATTGCTGTTGTGATCCATGAAGGCATAGACAACCGTGAGGATGGATCTGTTTGAAGCTGTACACGAGATAAAGATTTTTTTAAGGCTGATTGACGCGCTTGAAGGATAGCAGCAGCAGATTTGTTTGTGGATGCCAGTTCTGCAATTAACTCAGCCTTTTCTTGTTCTTTTAACTTTCGTTCTTCTTCCAGCTGTTGTAAATACTCTTCTCGCTTTTGTTCCTTTTCATGTTTTTCCAGCTCACTTTGATAACTTCTAAATCTCTGCTCATTGACGTTCTTTGCTTGATTAGCTGCAATACTTTCCTTGTTTTCCTGTTCATATGCAGCAATTCTTGCCTCTGTTTCCGCCACGTCCACCTCATTCATTAAATTAAATGCTAGAATATGTTGGTGATATTGAATGACTATATATCTATACAAATGACATACTTATATCTTCTACCATTTCTAAATAATCATTATATGCTCTTAGACTTGGAAAATCTTCAGATCGCTTGTTGAATCTAGTAATAGTAAGTATCTATTACATATCTTTACGATGATAATACCTACACTTTAGCCACTCTCTTACGTATACGAACTTCTTTTTCTACAGCTAAATCCTCAAAGATTTGAGACATGAATTGATTTTTTCGTAGTATTTGTTGACATATAGGACAAGGTGCAGGGCCATGACTGAAAAGTCTATCTATGCATGATTCACACCTTAATGAAAGGAACGTGTGAGAGAGTACATTCCATTTAAACTTGTAGCTTACATTTTATGAAAGCAAGGAGAGACCAAAAGCTTAAGATTAGGTGTTAAATACTTGTCACTCTTACACACAGGACATTGGGCATCTTCTTCCTAGTAATGTCGAAGTTAACATAGTGCGCATTATGCTTTCATTCGTTTATTTACTTGAAAAGAAACAACAGAAGAGCCTGTCTTTCCGATCATCAGCGTCTGATTCTTCAATGTGGTTGTCATATTTATGCTGCGAATGCAAAAGAACACAGCAATTGAAAATAGCAGGTGGACTTTTTTATACTGGATTTTGCGTAACCTTTGCGTAGTTAAATTTTTCTAATTGGCATGCTTATTCCAAGAAATGAATCTTTGGGAATAATGCTTTGCAGAATTCTTTATTATATATTTCATTTATCACACTTGTATTATTTGAATAATGATAATACAAGCAGATTATTTCAATCGATTTATGCATTTATATTGTTCTATTTATTTTTCAAAACAACTTACTTGATCTAGTAGTCTCTGGTGTAGCTTATAGTATATATGTATACATATTCTACCTGTATAGTTACTGCCTCTCTCCATATATAATATTTAGTGCTTAATGAAATAGGCAAGTAGAGCTGGACTATTTTTTATTTTTATACGTCAAAGAAGTATAAAATTAGTGTGACTGGTCAAAGCTTGATTTCTTTCTTTCCTTGGAAATCATACCAAAATGTCAATGCTCAACAAGCTAAAACAGACTCAAAAGAATCCAGTCTTTTTAGATGAAAATGAAGACATGGACGTTGACAACATGGACTTTCCTCTTCCTACAGAATCAAGTTCATCTACACCAGCTGGAATGCCTAATTTTGCAGAACTTCAAAAGATGATGCAAAATATGTCTACTGGAGCAGCACCTACACCTGCACCTGAATCTGACCACATTGCTGTAGCCACTGGACCACAAGGTGTTCGTAGACTAAGTCCAGAAGAATATAAAGAGTAAAGCAAGAAAAAAAAAGTTTAAAAGAGTACATTAAGAACCATTTATATTTTTAGCTGGATATGCGTTTATCCATGTTATATTGATGCTGACAAGTCTGTACAAGAGGGAAGAAAGATTGCAAAGGAAAAGGCTGTTAGTAATCCTCATGCTTACCATATGGCATTAGCAGTGCAACGCTTTGGTTTAACAGTTGTCTATGAGGTAAAGAGAAAGAAAGAAAAAAAAAGGCAGAGTTATTTATTAAACAACATTGATAGAATAAATGTCATCCAAGAGACTGGGCAAATGTTGGTCGAGTTCGTGTACAGCTGAAGACTAATGATAGATTTTACTGTAATTCAAAGATAACAAGCCGTAAGCAGCTATTCTTGGCAATTGCTGAAGTTTTACCCGCTGTACAAAAAGAAAGCAGTCTTCCCAAGACAATTACATCCCCCTTGACAACACTAGAAGACGTTGATGAGCAAAGAAAGGCTCAAGGTTTACCTACCTTGTCAGAAATGCAGGCAAATAACCCATTAGTACCACAACTACCTGCCAAACCTAAAAAACAAAAGATTAAATATGTACGTGCTTAAATAAAACCTTGCTTTATAAATAAGTGGATAAAAAAGATGCCACACATTTACCAAAATATCTCTTTGCTGTGTGTGTGTGTATGCTGAGCTACACTTTTCATCAGTTCCCTAAAAGATCGCTGCCAATGAAATTTCAATTTTTCTTTCCCTTGCTTTTGTAATGTCAACAAAGTTATCTCCAGCTGGTCGAAGGTAATTATAGATTATGAGCTGTTAAATCAAGCAATTGACCATTTGAAGGTTGGCAACGATCATTGTGTCAGCACCCTTTGTTGTGGTAACAACTTGGATTCTTTATAAAAGAGGTAATAATAATTCGGAATTGAGAAAAGAGAGATTAACAATTTCTTTATGTATAGTTGTTTTAGGAGAAAAGCCACGAGTATCTGACGGTCATGCTATTCGTCCGATGGGTGTTAGAGAAAGAGATGAAAAAGATAGCAAACTTATCTAAGTGAATATCAGTCATTAAGAAATCAGTGTATACATTATTAAACAGCATTATAAATATGTAGAAAATACAGCTTTATGCACCTTTTGGGTTATTATGTTAAGAAAAATGATCTTATTACTACAACTTGTTCTCTTTTGGCTTCAATAGTTCAATAATTAGATCACCACTTTCTACCAAGTCATTCACTTTAGCGTAAATATATTTAACATTGCCTGATACAGGACTATTGACAACAGTCTCCATTTTCATTGCACTTATCACATATAACTGTTGGCCAACCTGCACTCTGTCGCCTTCATTTACATTAATTTCGACTAGCATACCAGTTAGTGGCGCACCCACTTCTGCTTGATGACGAGAATTCGCTTTTCTACGCATGGTAGATGAGATGCCTGATTTTTTAGTAATCGAAATAGATAATGGTTGCTTATGAGTTGAGGCTTGAGTGATGGCTACAAGTTCATCTGGGAAGTTATTGATAAAAATAGAATCTATCTGTAGTGAATGAACAGCTGCTTCTTCGCCATCAGCTATTTCAATATTGAATGCATCTCCTGGCTTAAACTGTACGCTTGAAGGTACCGTTGCTGTAGTAGCAGTCTCTGTGTCTCGCTTGTTAGATACCATTCTTTTTCTCTGTTCATCCAATTGAGCTGTAACTTGGACCAGACTATCCATTTTTTCCTCCAGCGTTTTTACATGTACTTGTGAAAGACTATCGCTAGTGAAAGTGGTATCTGATAGAACCGCAATCAAGAAACTAATATTTGTTTCAACTCCAGTAATGGTGGTTTCTTCAAGAGCAAGCTTTAATTTGGAAACTGCATCCTTAAACGTTTGACCGGTAACTATTATTTTAGCAAGCAATGAGTCAAATACCTAAAAGACAAACCAGTAAGGACTATAAGCAGACAATTGTGAGTTGTACTCTTACGGGAAGAACAACACATCCTGGATGTATCCATGTATCGATGCGAATGCCATGTCCAAGCGGGAAATGAACTACTTTAACTTTGCCTACCGAGAGCATGTTATTGTTTAATGGATTTTCGGAAACAATACGAGCCTGTATGGCAACTGGTTGTTTGGGAGAATAGATAACTCCTTGAGATAGCCCTAAATCAGCCAAAGTGTCTCCCAAAGCTATTCTTATTTGAGCCTGAACTATATCAACCTGTGTAATCTGCTCCGAAATGGTATGCTCGACTTGAATACGAGGGTTGACTTCAAGGAAATAGAACACGTCACTGTCTGGCAGAACAAGAAACTCTACTGTTCCTGCTGAATTATACCCAATATGGTGGGCCAATCGAATAGCTGCTTGATGGATGGAGGTACGAAGCTTGGGAGAAAGGCATGGGCAAGGTGCAACCTATCAAAGGAGCGTGGTTAGGCGTTATATAGAACGGATTAGTTCTTTGCTACCTCTAACAGCTTCTGATATCTCCTCTGTATTGAACAATCTCTTTCAAATAAGTGAATGACATTGTTTTTATTATCTCCCAAAATTTGAACTTCAATATGCTTGGCTCCTATGACAGCCTTTTCAACAAATACTTGCTTAGAAGGCGATTCGTTTGTGCAGCGCGTTAGAGCGTCAGGCACTTCCTGGTCGGAGTGAACTATGCGTATACCTCTTCCGCCACCTCCGTCTCTAGCTTTCAGTATCACAGGGTACCCTCCATTATCCTCAGCAAATTGGACAACTTCTGTAGACGATATTGACTGCTCTATACCGGGAATAACAGGAATTCCGGCAACCTTTGCCACTTGTCGAGCCGAGACTTTATCACCCGCCGCTTTTATACACTGAGGTGAGGGACCAACAAAGATTATTTTTGCCTTCTCGCATTGTTCTGCAAAATCCGCTGATTCAGATAAAAATCCATATCCTGGATGAATGGCTGTAGCATTAACCCTGTTTTTATTGTTAGAGATATGCATATATACATATATATATACCTTTGAGCTACTGTAATAATCTCCTTAATATTCAAAAATGATGATATCTTCACGGATTCTGTTGCTTTCTGGCAGTGACTTTTATCTTGATCATTTGTATATACAGCAACTGTCTCAAAGCCAAGCTCAGTTGCTGACTGAATAATACGTACAGCAATTTCCCCTCTATTTGCTATCAGTAACTTGACCATGGTTATTTATGGATAAAAAGACGTTATTCTTTTATTTAAGCTTGAAAAAATGTTTGTGAAATGTTTGGACAAGTATGGGAAAAGGGTTTACTTAAGCTCGAAAAGAATTGTTGTTGTAATATTAAATCTCAGACGATGAAGGGGAACAAAATGACCTATATTTTTCACTTGAATATTGCGTTTGCCTCTAGTGGGTCTCTTCGTGCTTCAGCTTGTATGATAAATTGTGATATGAGAAGTTGAAAGTATGTTGTCTCCATCTTTCAAGGCTAACCTTTTAAGTAAAATAGCACATTTAGAATAGCAAATAACGCATTGACGTTCTTTTTGAGGGATTATTATCTTTGTTATACGATTAAACAGTCTTTTATTTACAATTAAAGCCTCAAGTGGGTGCACGATAATAATATATCTTCTTCGCCCGAGGCAGGTCAAAAAAGAATGAAGAATTGGCAACTAAAAAACCCTTATGATGTTACTGGGTGTTAGTAAGGGGAAAAGGTGTTAGTAGTAAGGTTAAAAATAAGTTTTATAAGTAGAATTTGGTATTGTAGTGACCACCAGATCTTAATATAAGATCAATATAGAGCAATATAATGCTAAGTCTTGTGAGATAAAGTAAAAAAGTAAAATAAAAATGTTGTTAAGCAATTGTTGCTTAAGATATAAGATAAAATAGAAGTTATTGTGATCTGAAGATAAGATGATTCTTAGATGATTCTTCGATATTGTTTATTTCATGGATAATTTTGGGGATATTTATACTGTTTATATAAGTAAATATGCAATATAAAATATATAATAAATGATAAATGATAAATGATAAATGATATATGATATATGATATATGATAAATCATAAATCATAAATCATAAATCATTAAAACTTGCATTGGACATGCAGAGTATAAGATACCAAAAAGGGTATCAATGAGATCAAGGGTAAAAAAGTTATTGAAGAAATGATGTTGGGGCAAGTGTAAGATACACTAGTGAGGACAACGAGGAAGCCAATTGAGGAGCTTTTGCCCAAGGTGTGGGGGCGAAGAAGGTGGACACTTCTGATGATGGAAGTAGTCAAGTTCATGAAGAAGAGCGCATATAGCTGGCCAACGAATGGTCCATGGGAGAGCGGCTTGAAAGGAGCGTGGTTTCTTTGAAGGTAGCATATTCAAAAGGAAGGATAATGGATCTGAAATTGTTTCGGGCATCATAAGTTAATCTTTGTTATACAGTATTTCCAAAAATTATTGACACTGATGCCAAGAGTAAAATTCGCGTTCGTTAAATTCTATTGTCACGTAAACCATTGGCTGATTTCGCTTGCTGACAAATTGAATGTCGTATATGTAGGAGCCTTGTCGTACAAAGTATGTGTATATGAAGCACGAAAGCACCGTTAGCTCTTTTTTTTACTTCCTTTCACATTAAAAACCGAGTATTACAATATGAGCTTTCCAATTTTCTACGAAGACGGGCACGGCAATGCAGTTGATGAATACGGTAGACCTGAGCGTATGGACTATATCATTGACGAAGAGCGATATGCTTTAGAAACAGTTAGTTCACACACTCAGTATTTGCATAATCAGCCTCAGGAGAATAATTTCGATGTAGGCTTTGTGGCAGATGAAGATGCAAAAGATGACCCAGATGTTTGCATGAAGGAG